>NC_060887.1:31725462-31975462 GCF_014805685.1 Silurus meridionalis
AATTTTAACGAGTTGTTCAAGGTGTTTCGAGTGGCACGCGTGCTTCAAGAGCAGAAGAACATCACTGGAAGATGACGAGAGATCAAAAAGAACTTCAACAAGCTCAATCCCCAAAAAAGTCGAAACCTTGTGCATTGAGAACAGTCTACATGATCTCACTTCTACACCCACCCACTTACCAGATTTGGCTCCTGCAGACTTTCCAAAGATGAAGATCCAACTTAAAGGTCGTCATTTTAACACCATTGAGGTGATTGACATGCTTTGAAAAGAAAACTTCCAGGACACATTCCAGAAGTGGCAGGAATGCAGGGAGCACTGTACTGCTGTGCCAGGGGACTATTTTGAAGATGATAATGTGTAAACTTAAATAGATAAAGAACATTCTTGTAAACAGAGCCTAAATACTTTATACCACCTCTTATATATATATACCCACATTATATACCCACATATATCCACTTTCCTCTTGTGTCTGTCTAAAGAATCTTCTTGAAAGTAATAACTTAAAATGGAAGTGCAGCAGATTAGAAGAATGATATCCAAAGCTTTTTTATATATAATTATCATTTGGTTTACATGTCTTACCCACAATCGCTCTTGCTACATTAACCATGCAAGACCATTCTAAAATATACAATATACACCATCTCTCACTACTACCTCCCATTCCTCACTACTCTTAATTTTTACATTTTCTTCTCCCCTTCTGGACAGTAAAAATGTGAACCGGCAATGCCCCAGAGTGCAGCACTATATATTTAACGTCCAGTCACCTCTCTAGACTAAGCATGCTTGAAATAGGAAGAGAGAAGAAAAAGTGAGAGCAAAAACGACTATCATGAATCTTATGGAAGCAAAACATTTGCGTGTGTAATGTGATGTACAATTCTGAATGAGACACATCTGCTGAATCCTGCAGGAAATGTCTTGTGGTGAGAAATGCACGCTTGATTACTGTATATAACTCAGCCCCCTCCCTCACATTACTCTCTCTCTCTCTCTCTCTCTCTCTCTCTCTCTCTCTGTCTGTCTATCTCTTTATATATTTCTCTTTCTCTCTCAATTATGCTTCATGCAAACACTGACTTCATTCTTGACTGCCTTTTATCTTATTTTCTCCATGAAAAATGTAATTATGAATTGTTCTTCCTTTACCACAATGAAGTATACATTTAACACAAATGATCCCATCCCAAAATGCCAGACTACATTTTTGTCTTCTTCTTCTATTCCATCTTTCTGTCTCTCCTTTTCTTCATGAGTTTGCTTGTGTGTGTGTGTGTTGTGATGAAGATAGTTGTTCTTCGCCCCTGGCGGTCCACAAGTTTCTGTTGTGGTATTAGTCATGAATTGGCGTTCGCTTCTGGAGATTATTACAATTCTTAATCTCATTTCTCTCCCTTTCATGCAAATGTACTTGTATCTTCTTTTGACGGTTCATTTGTTTTGAAATGATTTCCTTCCTGCGCTCGAAAGAAAAGTCACTCTTTTGACAGATTAACACAGGCAGTGACGATCAAAAAGTGGAGTTATTTTGGTTAGGAGGTTGGCTTGATTATCTAGGGCTGAGATGAGATTAAATGAGCTTCCATTTTTTGTTCTTCTTCATGTACTTTTTTCCATCTTGAAACTCTCAAACCTCTCATAGACTGTTTGTCTTAGTCATGGTTGAACTGTGAGCAATTGAGCGCACACACTCGCACATACTAAAAAAAATGCACCTGTCTACACTCAGTGCTGTTTCATATTCACTTCAGGGCTACATATTGGAGTCATGCTGCTTAAAACCTAAAGAAGCTCTGCCACATCCTCTAGAACCACACTGAGCTAGAACCCCAGCAGTTTTCTCTACTAAGACTCAAACAATAAACTCAAAGCACATAGCTTTTTATAACTATTTAGCTGGTAGCTATAAAAATGACACATATTGCTAACACATCCTGGATAAACTGCATTTAAATTTTTAGTAGCATTGTGCATGTTAATAAGTTGATCATTTCATACTTCTAACAGAGCAAAGCATTATCTTTGGGGATTATTATTTTGTAATGCAAAACACAGAATGTGAAAATTGTGTCACAAGGAAAATCATAATTGCTATAACTGCTGCTCTTATGCCTTGTTTCAGTTTAGTATTGTTCTATACACCAATCAGGCAAAACATTATGACATTATAACATTATGACTGCTGAAGTGAATAACACTGATCATCTCTTCATCTTGGCACCTGTTAGTGGGTGGGATATATTAAGCAGAAAGTACATATTTTATCCTCAAAGTTGTGGGTTTAAACACCAACAATGTGTTAGAAGCAGGAAAAATGGTCAAGCTTAAGAATTTGAGAACTTAATCTGGGATGTTCGTCTGCAGTAAGCAGTGTTTATGAAAAGTGGTCCAAGGAAAGAACCATGGCGAACCGTTAAAAAGGTCATGGGCGGGCAGGGCTCGGGGAGCAAAGGATGGTCTGATCTAACAGACGAGCTACTGTAAGTCTTATTGCTGAAGAAGTTATTACTGTTAATGATCGATGTCAGAACTGTTTTGGCAGCAAAATAGGGACCAAAACATCATGGGCAAGTGGTCATAATGTTATGCTTTATATATATATATATATATATATATATATATATATATATATATATATATATATATATATATGTTCACTGAATAGTGTACATACACTGTGCATGTAAAAATTATTATTCTACTGATTTAAGACAATTTATTTTAGACCCCTGAATACATTTTTAAGCAAAAGCTTTGCACTAGCTGTAGAACATGAAATATTAAGCATTTTACCACAACATATGTAAAAACTCAAACATTTCTGACAGTATCCCAATGATCCTATTTGTTCTAGTGGACCTATTGAGACATGGCCAAATTGGCCCATTCTCTCTTTTCCCCATGTTTCATATTTTTACATTTCCCCACTTTATACAGACATGCTGTGAGTTGAGTGATCAGTGTTGTGCACTCATGCGGTCAAGAAGGATGTCGAGGTTGTTCAACGATACCCCAAAGTGTTTCACACTGCACAGTTATCAGCCGTAAACAGCCACGAGCACAGAGTCTGCAGCTCCTTGTGGTGATTAGCCTCAGCATTCTCCTCTTCCTCTACTCAGAACTTCCTGCCTTTCCCATGGTGTCTGCCCTCTTTAAGCTCTGCCAGGACTAGCTCATGAAGAGTTCAGACAAATTATATCCAGAGCGACTTTGCTTGGATTTCTGCAAATGTGGTTTGGGAAAACTGTCTGAAACTGAATTCATAAAGCTCTTAAATGCATAAATAGGTTTTCAGTTTTGGTTACTTGTAGAATTAATAACATAGTAGTGGCTAAGTTTACATGCAACCTGATAGTCAATTAATATACAGGACTAATAGCATACAGCTACATACAACTAATGATTATAAACTTTAATTTCTTAATAAGATCTGTAAAGTAAGAAATAAAACAAAATAGGGCATGCTGTTATAAGACAATGTTACAATAACATGAGAGTGTGGTGCTATCACCTCTAATTAATGCATGTCCAGACATGTTTTATTCCACTTTAATACAGCACTTGGTTCTGGTCCACTAGTTTGATCCGACAAGCTGCATTCCAAGAGTCTTTACAGTAGATTTAGTCTAACCACTCTGGGATGGTTCACTGCTTGTATCTCTCTACTTGTTTTGTGTTTGTTACATATAATTAAAGTCCTAGCAACAATTCCACTGAAACAGTAACTACAGTAGAATAGCAACATGATCATCATCAGACATGGCAAACAATACACTTCATAATAATCTTCATGAATATAACTTTTGACTTCAAATATGAAACTTGTTAAATGAAGCTCAAAAGACAGCTCAGAAAAAGCCAATTTGAGCAGATACGCCTTCAGCAGGAATCAGTGAATCAATTAATGTATTCAAACCAGTCAATAAGTGAGTGTTTTAAACACAGAGCCAATTTTAAAGAATGTTGTGGCTATTTTGCATAAAAATTTTGGTCATTCAATATCACTGTAAAAACTGTTGTGCAGAAAATTGCAGTTATACTGAATAGCAACTTGACAATTTTTTAAATATATTTTACCATTATATTTTATCATTAAATATAACGCTAAATATAATATTTAATGTGATTAAAAACATCAATTTAGGTAAAAATTGTATAGATTATATATTATTAGATTATATAGTATAATACTATACTATAATATAAATAGTATCAAGTTTGTATGTTCATTAACTAAATATTTACCGAAATGGTCAGCATAATGTGCTACACAGACCTTAAACACAAAAGTTTCAGAACCCCAGCTGTAACACACCTAACAAGCTTTTTGTTGCTATGGCAACATTGGCTATGGCAACACCGAAATGCTGCTCCTTGCATGTGCATAAATTTGGTTCGGATTAGCAGGAATGTAAATACAGATCTATTTCAGGTTGCTGAGTTTAAACTGTTCATTTAGAGGAAGAAAATGGAATGAAATAATTTGGTTGCATGCAGAGACACTGCATTTAAAAAATGTTTTGGGAAATTATTTTTTTAGTTTGCTGGTTGTTTCTATCAATTGTAATAACTCATATGCAATCCAGTGAAATCTCTTGAACTGATTCGGATTTGTCTGAATATTGGGTGGGATCAGATTGTTTTGGCACAGACTGTAGAACAAAGTGCTTGGAAAGTTTTTGAGCTGCACTTTGTGTAGTGTGTTTCTTAAACCTGAGCCAGGCATTCACTTCCTATTTGTACATCTTTTCATCTGAAATTCAATCCTGAGAGCAGAGTGCCTGGATTCTGGCTGAGGCTTGGAGGCTCTTCGGCTCGCTGTGCTTTGTTGTAGGCATAATATTCTAAACAAATGAAACATTTATTAAATATCTCCTTACATCAAGCAGCCCTCCTTGCTGTGGCTAATTAGGCATATCCAGCAGGTATTAATAGAGGCTTTGTTAAACACTGTCATAATGTGGCTCTTGATCGGCGAAGAGTCTTTCACTTTTGCATTAGAGTTATGAGGGACAATTCAGTTTAACAGCCATGTAGCACTTTGTTGTATTCTCCCATATTTACAGCAAAACACACACACACACACACACACACACACACACACACACACACACACACACACACACACACACCTGCCCACACACATATAAAAAATATAAAATGAGATAATTGCATGTAACAGCACAGGATGTGCCATACAATCATAGCAAAACGATGCCATTTTATCTGTTTAGGGTTCATTGTGATCAGGCATGGAAATCGCTGCGCCTGGAGCTTGAAATGCAGAGAGAGAACACAGTGAAAACAAAGAGAATGATAAAGACTCCTCTTCCCTTTTTTCCTGGTTGTTATTCAGACATGGAGGCAAATCATAGCAGGCTAATTTCAGAGGATCAGCATCTTTAGCAAGACAGTGAATCAGGATTTACAAGGCCATCTTATGAGGAGAGGTAGATGAACGCTGATGATTCAGTCTGGACGTCACACATATATAGAAATCACTAAGTGCTGATCATTTTTTAACCTCTATTAGTGGTTTTATTTTTCTAAAAAGATTTTAAATTACTATATATATGAAACTTTGGCAATTGCTTAAATTTGAGTCCCTTGATCATCTTCAAGAACTACTGTACTTCTTCCTGGTCAGGGGGGTAAAGGATGTCCTGGGAATACTAAGCATGAATTATTAGGATTATTACAGTTAATTGCTTTATAAACATACATTTACGCACTTATGCTATTTTTCAGATACACAGTTTTGATTCAGAAACCTGGCCTTTGCCTTTGCAGGTCCAGGCATGAGAATGGTTTGACCATGGCCCTAAAAACTTGTGTACATCATTGAAGATCTGAGACAAAGTAAAGCACTTACAAAGGAAAATTTTTTGACATGGGCATACGACTAGAAATGCTCATTGTTACATCACTGTTTTTATTACCTCAAGAAATATTACATCAATGTTTCTTTTTTAAGTCTGGCCAGTTTTTTTAAGGCTACAGCACTGCACTGAAACTGGGTTCAGATACAGAATGTGAAGTACAAAGGGCTTTTAAGTTAAACCAGGACTGAGCTTGAGTTTATAAAATAAAATTAATTTTAAGGAATAAAAACTGCATGTATTATTTTTTTACATACTCCCTTGCTACACTTATACACTTTTATACACTTATACAGCATGTAACTTAAGCCTGGAAGATTTGGCATAAAAAGATTTGTTACTGGGACTAGGACAGCCTGTTTCACTTTGTCATTTGGGAATCACCATTATTGGGATTGTCACTGACAGACACGCGGCCATCTCGGAAACGTTTACAACATTCAAATGTCCTACTGTGGCTGAGCTTGAAGTCTTTTGAGTTTTATGCCTTTGTTCACAAGTCCCAGTTTGACTTGAACACCCCTCGTATTTTGCTGAAAAAAGGTATTATCCAAATCTAGGAGCAAGTTATTGCTAGCAGTCCAGCAAAAGGCATGTTTTAAGGATATGGAAGGAAACTAGTAAGTTCAGAGAATTTCACATAAATACAATTAATCTAAACTCAGATTCAGGGAGCCACTGTACCAGCATCAGTACTGCAGTATTGCCCCTCTAAGCGTTCTTTGAATAAGCAATAGGAATATATTGTAACTACAGTTTGATAAAATAGACTGTAGGCAATTCATCATCTAATCATCATCCCCGAACTGGGAGAAAAAGATGTGAAACCTGTAAATGGCCTAAAGTTGTCTCTGAACTCTTGGTTTTTAATATTCTACAGTTAATTTAGTGATGGGCGGCATGGTGGTCTGCTGGGTAGAATTGTCACCTCACAGCTCCAGGATTTTTGGTTCTATTCTGTGATCACGTTGCTACCTTGGTTGTTTCCGGTAAGTAAATTGGTTTCTAGGTACAGTATGACTATGGGAAGTGGTAGCTAAGTGGTCCTTCTGATCAGAAGGTTGTGAGTTCAAATCCCAGCACGGCCAAGCTACGACTGCTGGGCCCTCGAGCAAGGCCCATAACCCTCAACTGCTCAGCAAGCAGTGGCGGGCCCTGCATTTGGTACCTGGGCCTTTAGTGGGGACTTACCCGACTTAATCCACCTCTTAATGCCACCACTATCACATCGCAATTACAGAAACCATCAATACTATACAAATACGCAATATAAAAACACGTGGCATTACAGAGAGAGAGACATTTCGCATATGATGGGTGAATACCATTTTACTAAAGCAAGCTCCAAACCTCTACACTATAACTGCTACTGTGCACCTACATTATCTGGAACAGTTCAGAATCAATATTTGTCTAATAACATGAAAAAAACATTACAATGTAAATAAAATACAACCTACTCACCAGAAATGCATACTCATAATTTGCACCGCTCCTCAGAGGCTGTAATCCAGTGGTCAAGTCAGGTCAAGTCAAGTTTATTTGTATAGCGCTTTTCACAACAGACATTGTCTCAAAGCAGCATTACAGAAATCAACAGTTAAGGTGAACGGTGTGCATTTATCCCTGATGAGCAGCTGTGGCAACTGTGGCAAGAAAAAACTCCCTTAGATGTTATGAGGAAGAAACCTTGAGAGGAACCAGACTCAAAAGGGGAACCCATCCTCATTTGGGTGACATCAAGAGTGTGATCATAAATCTTTCAACAATACAGAACACTGGAAAATGAGAACTAACATGAGCATGGGAGTGTGTGATAAGTAATGTTCTTTCTACAGTCTTCTACAGTCAAATATGGTTATAAAACTAGGAGCTACTGAGCAACTCATAAAATAGCTCAACATTTGTGCTTATCACAGATCCAACACCAGCTTCTCCATGCTGGAGCCTTTAAACACTCCAGGAGGCCCAATGTCAAAACTCCACACATGAAGTGGGATCCAATTGGCACTGGTACATCTCTAGATGGTACGGGATGTTTGTGAGTGCGGCATCTACTTCTTTAAAGGTCCATAATCTGCATTAGGTGGGACATGACTGGAGCTGGCCAAACCTCATGATGCCTCGGGATGGGGAGAGAAAGAGAAGCAGTGGAGAGGAATTAGCATAGCTGCTGTTCATGATATTAACAGCACAAGTTGATCATGTGCATGTGATCAGATGTTCTGGAGCACAAGGTTATGATATGTGATGTGTGTTATGTGTAGGCTTTGCTTAAAAGACATGTTTTTAATCTGCACTTTAACTGGGAGAAGGTGTCCGAACCCCGAACACTGTCAGGAAGACTATTCCACAGTTTAGGAGCTTAATGGGAAATGATCTACCACCTTTAGTGGACTTTGCTATTCTAGGAACTACTAGAAGTCCAGAGTTTTGAGATCTCAGGGAGCGTGATGGATTGTAGCATGTTAGAAGACTGGATAGATACATGGGAGCCAAACCATTTAGTGTTTTATAAGTAAGAAGTAGTAGTTTGTAGTCGATTCAGAACTTAACAGGTAGCCAGTGTAGGATGATAAGATTGGGGTTATATAACCATATTTCCAGAACTCTGGCTGCCGCATTCTGAACTAACTGAAGCTTGTTTATTAATGATGCAGGACATCCACCTAATAATGCATTACAATTGTCTATTCTGGAGGTACCGCTCATATTCACTGGTCTGGAAGTGAACAAACCCTTTCCCAGGCAGAGACAAGCTAGCTAGCTTCAGGGTTGGCCGACCTTCTCACAATGTCTATCTTTTCTTGGAAATGTATTTTTAAGTATGTCCGAGACCAAATAAATTTCTCAACTGGACACTCTGAATAAGTGTTTCCCATTTAGGGTGTATTCCTGTATCTCAATCTTACTTTAAATCTGTCTAAAAATTTCAGATTTTCTGAACATAAAGATGATGATGAGATGAATAAAAAAATGTTAAACACATCAATTTTAAAATTAAAACATCATATTAAAAAGTAAAGAGGACACGTATTTACATTTCTTATCCAATTCACACTATGATTGATCTGCATTGTTTTAACTTAAAATACTGGATATCCAATCATCATAAGACTACATTTCCACCTGCCGCAATCGGAATGTGAATGGATGCAATCGATCAGCATGAGCTTTTGTGGAGCTAGTGTTGCTCAAAATGTTTTTTTTTCTCGTCTCTCAGACAGGTGTAAACACAACACGTACGCTGTGTTTGCATCATTCTAACATTCAAGCAAGCCCACAGGATACGTCATCCAATAACCTCAAAAAACTTCTTGAATAATAATATCCAAACTCTAAAAATACGAGGGTGACAGCCTCCTACACTCCACCTAGCAAGCACACTTATTTACATATTGAGCAGGAGTAACAAAGTCTGTTCATAATGCAGGAAACTGGAAAGGTGTGAGATAAAAGATTTGTTATTGGACATAATATCAATATACTGTCTAATCAATGCAAACAGAATGCTTTTTCCTAAGCCCTTCACACATAGCGTTAAAGCAAACAATGGAGGAGTGTTAAATCACACATTCAAGGCCAATAGTAATTGAATATGCAGTGAGCGAGCTTGTTTGTATTGCGACTTCTAGTTTATACAATTACAAATAATGTCACAATTCTCATAATTGTTTTAATGAATAAAGTCAGTTTTTGCTTTCCAAAAAAAAGAAAAGTGAACAGAACCACATTAAATTCTGGCTGTAAATAAAGTCACAGTTCTTAATTCGTTTATAAAATTACAACACACACATGCACAGTGTAGGAGTCAAAGATTTGGTTCAGTTGCCACAGCAACGATTGTAGCACTCCCAATGATTTCTCACGGTTTCAGTGAGTGAGACACCGTAGTGACACACAGTTCATCCTGAGTCATTCCTGATTGTCATGCAGCCGTTAAAGGATTAAGGAATGATGAATGGATTATGATGATGATGATAATAATGATGATGATAATCTCTCATCTAGTAAGATGATATGAAACTGCCTCATGTCGTGCATGATGAATAACTTATTCTCTTACTGCTTACACAGTTCATTTGAGTTCTACACACATAATGTCCTGCCTGGGTTAAAAGAGAGCACAGTGAAAGTTGTGTTTTACCTTCAAACAGCACCATACTCAGTTACTAAATGATTTTTTAGCACTCTATGTCTATTATTCATGTTTTTGAACAGTTAATAAAAATGGCAATATTTTAAATAGAACACTATATGGACAAAAGTATTGTATTGGGACACCCAACCTTTTCAGCTAAATGTGGTTCTTCTCAAACTCTTTCCTCAAACCTTTTCCAGCATGACAATGCCCCTGTGCACTAAGCCAGCCTCATTAAGGTTTGGTGTACAGGGGTTGGAGTAGATCTTCAGTGGCCTGCTATAGAGATCTATTAAACTCACATTTGGGGTGAATTGGAACTCTGACTGCACCTCAGGCCTCTTTACCCTACATCAGTACTTGAATTTACCAACACCCTTGTGGATTAATAAGCACAAATCTCCACAACCACACTACAAAATGTAATGAAACATCTTTCCAGAAGAGTGGAAGTTATTATAAATCAAATAGGGGAATAAATGTGGAATAGGATTTTATAAAAAACAACTATCGAATAAGTCAAACTTTAAATTATTGAATGACACAAGGTGTAAAATAACTATATATATATATATATATATATATATATATATATATATATATATATATATATATATAGTTATATATAGTTATATATAGTTATACAGTATATCCTCTCATATTAAGGAGTCATTAGTGGATTTGTAAAAAATGACTTTTTCTCTATTAAGTTAACAGATATGTGCAACATGGTGCAATTCAAAGTCTCAAGGCCAAAATAATTCCTGCAATTATTAAGCAATACGCAACACAATACACACAAGAGCTTGTATGGTGTGAACATTATGACAGACTTTTAAAGGTTAGGAAACTTTTATATGTTTCAACCATTATTGTTTCATCAAACCAACATAAGAACAACACATTTTAGATTTTTTTGTATCTTGCCTGGACTTTTCCTTCATATATCATGTTGGGACAAATTTTAGGTCTTGATGAAGTTCACTGATAGCTAGGGTGGCGTAGAAAATGGACATAAGACTAATCAATTCAGCTTGTAATCGGATAATAGCTTTCAGAATGTCTGTGATGCCCTGGCGCCACAGTTTAGGAAAGCTTTCAGCTTTTAGAATAAGTAGAACTATTACAATTTCTCCATATGATAGGTATCGATATGTTTTGAGGCATTCCGATACAACAAATCTGAACATAAATGTGACATTACTTCTGGTGTTGTTTTTAGTATAGCTTTAAATAATTAATCATCTTTAATCATGATTGTAACTTTTGGCTTCTTTAGTTCATTAAAAAAATACTTCGGTAAGTATTTATTTAACAGGTTTCTTTGACACGGCAAAACTACAGATGAATGATTTATATCAGGCTTCACTTTCAACCTTATAGCTTATAAACTTAAAATATCTATTAAGCCGAGAATACTGGCATGTTACATGTACTTGCTGGCTGTTTCTTTTCTTTTAAAAAAAATGCTGAACCGATGCTGAGATTTTAGGATTAGTAAACCTGTGATTTACATGTTTTATAGGAGAAATCTATATTTTATATTGATTTATTTTACAAATGATCGAGATCAATATCAGACTAACTTTAAAGATGGATTTAATTTGTTGCTGAGTGTCTCAGTCAGGCAAGCGATATTTAAAATAGGGTAATGGATGTGTTAGTTTAGTCTTTTTTTAATTAATCCTGAACATGTCAATTGGTGGTCATTTGCTCAAAAAGTTTGGAAACCTTTGAAATTATGTTCCAAATTCCTTTTAATATTTAGTAATCACAATGTCCAATATTTGGAATGTACACAAAAAGGATGCCTTTTCTCACTAAAATGATAAAGTTCAATAATATTTAATTCCTAAATTGGCTGAATGACTGTCTCCACAGCTGTTAGAAAGAAAATTCATTGTGATAAAATATCACTTCATAACTTCACATAATTGAGACAAAGAGTTCTAGCTGGGAGGTGAACACTAGATCATCATTGTGTCTTCAAAAGGCAAACATTAATCAGTGTGCTCTGTGTATACTGGGCATTTACAAGATTCCTTTCAAGCAATTTAGTACAAGTGTCACTCGTTATGGCAAAGAAAAAAAAATTGCTTATTATACAAACACAGCTATCTATAATTTATTTTTTTTTCTATTGGACCTCCCTGTCTAGCGCTTTTTAATTAAAACCATCAGTATGTTTAATAAGTTCACACAGGGGCACAAATCATTTTGGAACAGATAACCATCTGGCAGCCAGACTCTAGATCCTGTCTAACATAAAGTCTGCAGGATGTAGGAGTAGAACTCCTTGAGCATGCGCTTCTAAAATTATTTCAGGTTTTTTCTTTCCTTCACCCTATAGAGGAAAGGAATGTAGGGGAAACTGCTATCCAACACTGTGTTTGGCTCTTTGTATTGCAGTGCAATAGGGCTGAAAGCCAATATTAAAAGAGCAATAAATCACCACAGATTGTTTCCTGCTGTAAGAAAACTCTTGGCGTTTCCAGCACTTTCTAAGAGCTGCTGGTGAAATCGATCACGGAGCTCTGTTTCATCTGCCACATCTTCTCCACCAAGGACAGATTTCACATCACTGAACATCAAAGAGGAACTGTAAGTCCAAAGAATCAGTACTTCGATATGAACTCCATTTTACCACAGTGCTGTTGACTTCTCAATCCTATTTAGTCAGTAGGTGTTAATTCACTTTTCATATCAGTAGCACTGTTCATAATTTAAATGATCAACCTATTAATGTGATGACATTATTATTTCTATTTTAACAACTTGACAACTTGTACAGGAGCTTCTATGGTGGTTGCACCACATAATCTAACGGCAATAATTAAATTACAAATTAAAGGCTCTCCAGAGTCAGCACTTTGTGACAGCGAGGATGTTTTCCCACCATGAGAAAGTCATCAGGGCAGGAAACATTCATGTTGTTTTTGGAACATGACAAGCCTTTTTTTTTGTCTTATAAACTTCAAGAGAGTAAAGGTAGGCAAAAAAATGCAGTGGGATAAGAGTTTTAAAACACTTGTTCTGTGGGGAAAAATATACATTTTGGGATTGTAACATTTACTCCGCTCATGTCAGACCCCCAATTAATAATTATTTTCCTTTAAAAATTTTGTCTTTTCTTTTTAACATATAACCGAATATATCTCAAAACAACACTGTTTACTGTTTACTGCCTCTAAAACATTTAAGGTTTATTGATTCAGTCTGCTGTGCTAGAGAAAAAGAAAACATATGCCAATTTGATCCTGGAAACAAACTGATCCGAATTCAGCCAAGTCTTTTACAACACAAACACAGTGTTGCTGTTATTTGGTCTTACACCTCCTGCTTTCGAAGTGTGAAGCTCTGTATTGGAATTTACATTCAGCTGAACACAACTCTATCCAGCCAGTGTATCTCAGCTGTATGTGCTAAAGAGATGCTATCGTGATCGGAACAAATGCGCTTCCCTCTGTTTTATTTCAGCCAGCTCTTTCATCTGTGGCCAGCCTTATCTGAGCTCCGAGAGGAGAATAGGAAGTGTTGTGACATTTATCTTACCGCTTATATTTCCTCTTGTTATCTCTGCCGTTGAAGAACTGCACTGTAAATGTTTAGAACGGCGGGAAAAAGAAAGAGTATTCATAGCAAACCGAGACCATAGCAGCGAAGACTTTCATTAAGAATAAAGAACAAAGTTCGGGGATAAAATTAAACATATGTTTAATGTGTGGGAATAAATGAAAGGACAAGCTCTTGTAAATGAGAGATGATATCACTTATTTGTTTGGATACATAATTGTCCTAAGCCAAACTTTAGACCGAGGCTAAACCAAACCAGTAGACCAATGCCTAAATATTTATTTTGTTTGTCATGTTTAGTTCAGTTTGCCAACTTGGACCAGGGCTTGAAGGTTATATAAGCTAACAGACAGTTAGAAAAAAGCTTGCCCCAAGACATTCCTAAATGCAGCTGATTCAATTCAGATTGCATGAGAATGTTAGTAGCCATCGGGTAGCCTAGTGGAGGCTAAGCTTTAAATCCTTTCACTAACTTCCAGCCAAGCATGCCTTTGATGATTCCAAGTGAGATAGAGAGAGACAGAGAGAGAAAGGAAAAGTGATGGATTGGTGAGAGAGAACATCTGTGGGTTGGGGCAGAAGGAACTTCTGATTTGTGAGATGTCATGCGTTTTCAGGAGACATTTTTTCATGTCGTTTCTATATCAAACACTACCACAACAGTAAAAAAGTAACATTCTAGTTGTGTGTTAAGGCCACCCATACACACCAAAGATAATTTACCTGATTTCAGTCTCCATGTTTTGTGTAACATGACCGTGTTACATGAAGTGCATTTCTCTGTTTTGGTTGGCATAAAAGTTTTCGACACATTGATGGTTTCCTGATTCTTAGGAAAATAGTCCATTTACTTTTCTAGCAGTTTTATATAAGATATTTATGAGAGAATGAGAGAAATGCGTTACATGTTTACTTTATTCTCTGATGAACCAAGTTAAAAGAGCCAAGAATCATACCTCCTCCAAGTATTTAGCAATCCCATGATAATCAACCAAAAGCCAAGATCATAGCTATTAGCAGTGACTTATGGATTTAAGCTAATGGAATGTAAAACCAAGAAGATACCACATCAAAAACCTGTTTGGAGAAAGAATTGATGTTCAGTGCTGTTGGGTTCCTAAATGACTAAAAAGGTCATCAATCAACAATTTCACCCATGTTTTAGAATGAACTCACAGTCATTCCACTTCAGGTGCACTTTGTTTGCAGTTTTTTATTCTCTCCATGAGATTAGCATGCTAGTTGTAGTGTCTATGCAGTACACAAAGGAAAGACTTCAGCAATTAGCATACTCATGGCAGAGTAGCTGAGGTCATGGGCAAGAGTTGGGAAAGATGGCTGCATAGCCGGGTGACTTGTTCTTGAGGTCCCAAGTGTCGACAATAGTTTTTTATTTATTTTTTATGTTCAATGATTGGCAGCTGCAGCAGAGGCAGCAGATGGTCAGGCGGAGGTCCAGGGTGCAGAGGTGAGGGACCTGGTGCCACTCACAGCCTCTGTGTGCCGTCTGGGCCACTGGTGGAGGGGGGAGGACACGGGCAGAGCGATTCACAGCCAAATGCTCACTGCCACCCGTCATCAAGGATACCGCTGAGGCATGTGGAAAAGCGTTATTAGGCATGCACACCTGCGGCTAGGATGTGGGACCAGCCTTTGTGTGTGTAGTGTGTGCAGCGGATGTGTATTTACAATACCAAAGCATGCATAATGAAGCATTGTGTAAGATGCCAGATTTAAATTTTAATCCAGGATGGTGATGCTTCATCACTTCACCCAAAACTCTGTTCAAATTTTTGGTGAAAGCTAATCAAATGAAACAGAATACACAAACGATATGGTAAATATATATTTTCAATCAAGCTTGATTAAGAGTTAACATTTTTAGCACACTATGTATATAATGTTGGATAAATTCCTTATACTTGCTGGATCACTGGTTTACCCAGAGCATTAATCCTAAAATACAGTTTACTGCTCACTGTAGATAGCTAATTATTTATGATGTACAGTAATATATCAAGGAATTGTTTGTACTTTTTTATTTTTATAATAAAATAATTTTTATTATTTTCTATACATGTAATTACTTCGGACCAATTACAAACCCAATATAACTGTTAAAAACAAGACAAGTAATTTAACTGTTCAAAAAATGTCCATGTTTGTTAAAACTCTTTCCTGGTGAAAGGTATTATGGATATGCCCACACAGAGAAGAAAAAAAGTTGGAACCTTGAATGGAATGTCAATTGTCTTTAAAATTGTTCATAAGAATGCAGAATAATTCAATGCATAAGTGCAGGATTGAAAAAAAAAGATGGTAGAAACATATTCTAACCTCAACTGCATGAACAGCTGAAATTAACCTCAATTGTTTATGTCTCATCATATACTTTAGGGAGACTCAGCAAATTAAGCCTCTCATACGTTTAGATGCTGATTTGAACATTGTTATTACCTGTTTAGGAAAAGAAATGATGCTCTAGCTGAATCTATAAGCAGCTGACCTGCTTATTCATTTATATTTTATGCTTTATCCTTCATATTTCAGAAGGCTAAAAGGAAACAGTTTTCTTGCCTTCAATCATTGAAAGATATTTTAGATAGTTATATTAGATATGGTGCCTGAATATGGTACATGAGGAGTCTTGTCTTTTCTGCTTCTTGCATTGGTTTGGTAAATATAATATGCAGATAACTGCTTTTTCACCATGACCAAAACATTATACATTTGTTCTCTTTGGTTATATAGACACATAATGTTGGGTTTTATGGGATCAAGGGAGTCTCCTGATCAATACAGACTTAAGCCCAGAAGTTAATGCGCCCTCCTTTTGATTTCTAGTGTAAAAGTAGTATAAGAATGCAGATACAGAACTACTATTCCCATCACAATGTACCTCGCTATTTCCAAATGTTTGACTTATATCATATTTAAGTCATGTTTTTCACAGCACACACTGTCCAGCTTTTGTCTTATGTTTTGGTTGTCACATTGCATTAGCTAGTCGCTTCGAAACACTGACTCTCTGTTTCATTTCTTTTGTAATTAAAATAGAAATCTACACTTCTATCTGTCTCCTTTTTATTATCCCGATAAATATAAGTGAAGTTTCCTGGAAATAATCACTTAAAATAAGGAAAAATACAAAAAAACCCAAAAAAAACAGCATGAATTTGAGGGGAATGTGGTTTAAATTTATAACTATATCTTTACTACACAATGCTATATTTCACTATACCATACTGCTGTGGTTAATATAATGAATATAAAACCCCACAACATATAATAGTTTAATATCCACCATATAAATTCAATATTTATATTTTAAACAAGTAAAGTATGATAGCGTAACAGTTATTACACCAAGAAATTATTTCCGAGTTGTATGAATGTAGAATTATTGTCATTTTATGATCATTTTATGGTCATTTCAATACCAGTCAGCTCAAACAATTTTATTAATGCTTAGCATGCATCAGAAATACTGCCTAGTTACTATAGAGAGCTTTATTGTGATTAAAATGCAACAATTTAATATTTTTTATATGGTGCAGTGGTCTAATAAGCAACAATATTGCGACTTTGTATGAAGGACAGTCTGAGAAGGAGGACACTTACTGCTTTAGGCTTTTCATTTTATTTGATTTTTACTTCCCAATGGACAAAACGTGTATGTGCATGCATGTAAAATTTGTGTTGTGTGAGTGTGTGTGTGTGCTCTTTAAATAGTACAACATGATGGACCAGCTCTATGTAGCTGAGCTTGGTGGCCTTTTGGCCTTCCCTCATCTTGATGGGGTCCCGAGCACCTGACTGCGAGCTGCGGCTCGAACACAAAGGATCGCGATCAATATTTGAGCAGCTGCACTGTTTTGCTTTCTGTATCTCTCACCACATCTTGCACTTTTTGTTTGTTCACTCCCTTCATATGCTATCTTTCCATCTCAGATGTTTGTTGGTTCAGTAGACGGATTTTGTGTGAGAGATAGAGAGACGAATAATAAGTAAAGAGAAATAGAAAGAGAAAGACAGAGTGAGAAAGGGAACAGGACAAAGAAGTGATATCTTGCCTGAACCTTTCTTTATACATTATAGATGAAGTACCAGATCCACTCGCTCTTTCTCACACACACATACACACACTTGAACGCTATTATAGGCAGTATTAATTCAGACCATTTGCTCTGCGTGTCTTTTTTTTTTCTTTCAGACACACATATACTGTCTTTTCATCTTTCAGATTGAGCTTTCCTGCAGATCGACCTCCTACCGATTCGGCTCTGGGTAATTATCTTCCAAAGGGACAGATAAAAGAGCAGGCAAGAGATTCTTAAGGTTTGTCAGCAGCTAGCATGGAGGTTCTGTGGTGTGGGTCTGGCACACTGTGAAGCTGCACTGCTAAACATTACCTAATAAAAGAAGCCATTGCTTCTTATTATAGACCCAGCAAGATAGGCGACGTCTCACGTCTCCTGGAAAATGAGAAAAATAAGTGATGGATGAAATATTTCAAAGAGACTGAGAGAGTGAGATGCTTATCATCTTTTGTGTTTTTCAGATATGTTTTTAGTCTTTGGTACAGGGCTAAAATCTCTTGTGCTTCAAAGAGAAATAAACAAACAAACAAAAAACATAATTTTGATATTCACACCAGATTATCCTCTGTGAATTTGTGAATTAATTAGCTTAAGTATGTATATATAAAATCATTTAAATTAAACCTCTTCTCACATCTGGCACTTAAAGCTTTGAGTAGGCAGAAACTTGTCCCTTTGATCATTCTGATCATACTTTGGCCTAACACCAAAGATGGAAATACTGGCCCAACAGAAGATGAATCATGCTTGCGGTCGACTATCTTGAAAGCCTATCAAGAAAAGCATGTACATGAAAGAGCTCATAAAATGTCCAAGGAATTCACACAATCGTATCATTTTACCGACAGATAAGAGTGCTGCTGACAATAGCTGTGGCATAGAAAGAGTTTGAGGAAAGCAGAAGTTAAAGGAGTGTGAACTCTTTATGGTTTTTTCCTTTGGTCTGCATGATTAAAGCTAATCATAAGGAACTCTCAGGCTTTTTAAAAAGGTCCTCCAGAGGTGCTTGCTTTCATCTAATCCTGATAAACAGAGTATGAGGGAACACTGACAGCTTGCGTTTAAGGATGTGTTTCACGTCCTACAAGCATATGCATGAGTGTGTGTGTGTGTGTGTGTGTGTGTAAGTGGTTTAGGTGTGGGATGTTGGTTAAACAAATAAACACTGAATGATTACATAGTAATATCTTTTAAGTCCATAATGGCAATTTTCAGTAAAACTACCAATTGACTTCAGTCACAAATCTTTGTTGTTAAAGTTTGATCAAAGTTGGGGAATCAACAGCTCTTTCAAGAAAAAATAAAGGCTAAAAAGACTTAAATGTCAAGGATAATTGAAGGCCCTCTATTGTTTTTTTTTTTTTTTTTTTTTTACTATTGACAGCATACATCAGTACATCACTACACGTGTCTCTGTATAGTCTGTGAACTGACCTTGCTACAGAATACCTTTCAATAACGTATTCAATCTATTCAGGATTGAAAACATAAAATTATCTGTTGTAAATTACACCTATTTTTGATGCACTTGAATATCTATTCACTAATAAATTGGTTAAAAGGAAAAAAAAAGTTAGGTGACAATTTAATTTTCAACTTTTAAGATGTTCTTGTCATGTGCAAGATTAACTCCAACCCATATAAACCATATCTTCATGGAGCTTGCTTTTTTCCACAGCGGCATTGTGATGCTGGAACAGATTTGGGTATCGTAGTTCAAGTGAAGGGGAAATGTAATGTTAGCACATCCGAACACATCCTATGTGCTTTGAGATATCCTGTGCAGAGGTGTAAAGAGAACCTGAAAATCATACTTGATTAAAAGTATAGATACAGATATAGTATCTATTTCTAACAGTACTCGAGTATTTTACTCATATTGAATGTAAGTTTAAAGATGCACTAGTCCTCAACACCTAAACACATTTTAGTAAAAATCCAAAAACTGTTGATTTGTGAGGTTTTATTTTCTAAAATACAAATCAAATTGTACACCTCAACACTGCATTAATTAAAATCAACACAACTGCCTCTACAATATACCAGAATGAAACAAATATCAACCTAGTTAGACAAAAAAAGAAAGAAAGAAGTAAAGCATTCTTTCAGAACCATTTTCAATTAACAAATAAAATTACAGTATCTTATCATAAAGTTGAAGAACCATTAGTATTCACTGGACAATTACAAGTAAAGTAAGTATCGCCTGCAGAATAAATAAGTGATGGCAGATAAAAGTGCTGTGCAAAATGTAATAGTTACAGTTATTTTCAATTAAAATATAGTGGAGTTAAAGAGTACATATTTTAAATAATAAATGAGTAAACAGTAAATGTTGCTTATTTCTTTGATACTCAGTAAAACTAATAGTAGCCGAAAATGTACTTAAATCAGTCATTCTTAAAACATTTACGTAAATACTTTACACCACTGATCCTGTGTGGCTCAAATTTTATTGTAACTGTTTGCAGAGGAATTACAAATGATTGGAAATGTCAGGTGTCCCAATGCTTTTGTCGATATTATGTATTTCTTCTCTTATATAGCATGTGTCTTTTAGCATTAATTATTATGAAATGTTGTGTCATTAGTATGTCGTTGCCCTGCCACCCACATACCCATCATGCAATACAATAACATATTTCTCTCTACAGCAATGGCTTACTGACTTCCTTCTGAAATATTCCAATAGCAGGTTTTACAAGTAAACGAATCATTATTGTAAAAGGCTTTTAGCCATATTTCTTTATTTATGATTACATATACAGTATATATATATTTTTTTACCAAAAATGTATCTTTAAGAAGCATCTTTTTGTGTATTATTGTGGAACCTTTGTGTACCTTTGTTCCTCTCTATATTATAACATAGAAAAAAGCAGAAATTTGCACTGAATGCATTCTAAGGAACTACTTAATGCGTGATGATGCAGTCTGAGGTCACATGCCTACACTGACATTATCCCCATGTGTCCTGGCATTGTTTATCACACACACAAACGTATAATAGGCTGGATAAATCTTTTAAGCAAATAGTTATTTTTTAGATCATTAGAATAAGTTGACTTTGATTTACTCTTCTTTACGCGAAGTGACGAAAACTGTATTGCGATGGTTATATAATTTGTGCTTGCTTTTTTTTGTAATTAACTTCCAATTTCTGGGTCAGTATCTTGAGTTCTAGTCTTCAAACACTGTTCTAATGTGAAAAATATTGCATTAATAATAATAATATTTAATAAATTCTTTTGAACAGCACATCAAACCAACTTCCTAAATTACTAATTAATTTGTCTTCCACATTTATTTATTATATTAATCATACATCTTCACTTTTGCTTTTATTCCTGTCTTCCTGTCATTTCTGATGAAGAAATACTTTGATCATTGTTTAATTGGTAGAAAAGAAGAAACAGAGGACCAGGTCCCAGGTTGCGAAAGACTGTGTAAAAAGCAGGAGATGTGTGCGGGGCCCAGACCAGATGATTTATCTGCTTGCTCCCTTTAGACATGCTTAATTGGCAGTAAGGAGAAATGGCTAATTAGTGACGGTGGAGTGATTAAGGACACAAGGGCAGCAGCTTTCAACCTGTCAATTAAAGAAAGCCAGACATCAGCAGTCTACTGCACAATAGCAACGTCTGACAGGACGAATATGTGTGTAGTGGAAAGGAGCATCTCTCGCACCACATTCAGCATAAGCGAACTGGTTGCTGCTTCAGCGTCTGCTCGGAAGTAATAACAGCTCAAACAAAGTGGCTGATTATATGCTGCTAGACGCAGACGTGTTCTGCATAAGACGTCATTGTAATAACTGTTATGGGTTGGGATATTGAAGATGCTTTTGAATGAATTAAGGTTGAACCCGAGGCTCAAATGCTGTCCAAATTAAATGTTTGCAAAACATACAAAACAGTTCAAATTCACTTTAAGTGTATAATACCAGGCTGTTGGATTATCAGGTTCTAGCAGGTCAGAAGGTGTTCATTAATTTTCAATAACAGCAGTTCTGACAGTAGTTTTTTTGCTACAAGGCAAATGACAGGTTTATATTAATGTGCCAACTCTAATACATTATAGATACCGCTAGTAATAGTTTTTACTGAAATCTTTCTGATGAATGCTCAGCAGATACGGATTAAATAATGCATGTACTTGTTGATATGAAGGGAAGTTTCTGTGAAGAGACATTTTATTTTGCATTTATGGATATCATCTCTATTAGTATCAACACTGTTACAGTTACATAAATCTGTAAGTTTTATAAAATGGGAATTTCTCAGGAACATGACAAGCTTCATTTTGCTGTCTTGTCTTAGAGCAAGATAGAAGAGAGGCAGGAAAAGGAAACAGCTGTTTATACTTGTTAACCAGTTATAACAGGAATGACTTTGATTTAAATATGTATAAATGGATGAATGCTGTAATGTATTGTTCTTTAATAGCTAAAGATGTTACCCTTGGCAGACTGCGATGCAGTTGGATGATTACACCACTACTGAAAGTCCTGTATGTTACTTTAATGAGGCAACTTCCCACTGGGTTTCCTCGTGCTTCTCAAAGATTTTCCTATAACGGCACATACTGTGATGCGTTATCCTACGCATATCGTGCTCCATAAAACATTTAAAATGCAGAGGAGATCTAAAATGACCCTCCCTAGGCCATAAGTCCATTCTACTATATGTTGTCTTGTATGAAGTTTTAGCTACTTACCTGCTGCAGTACATTGTTCACATTTTCTAAATCTATGCTTTCAGATTTAATTTCCTAATTAGTGCACTATATAAGGAATGCAGTGTGATTTTGAACGTACAACTAGTGTTTTTTTTAGTCCATCTTTTGTGTCAATATCAGCACTTTTTCAATGTTCTGAATGCATCCCTGGACACAAATAATGATGCACATGCGAACCCGGCTATTGTAGGCCTTGTTACTGAGAAAACGATCTCCTTTATTTTAACACCTACCTGTTAAATGTGGGCTGAAACAACAAGTCCTCAGGGCGTACAGCATCCCACATATGTGTCACTATATGTACAGTATGCATGCTCCACGATGCAAAGTCACATGAATCACTGGTAGGTAGTGTGGCCTATCAGTCGCTCTGGCACACATTCAGGGGCATTCTGTTCCTTCCTGGTTTCCAAGGCAACACAGGGAGAAAGAGAGAGATAAAGAGAGAGAGAGAGAGAGAGCTCAGCAGGATGCTCGCTACATGGCAAGCACTTGTTTACTGGCGCCGAGGGCTTGAATATTCGCTGACGTGCTTCCATAGCGTCACTACCCTCATTCAAGCCATCCACACATCTGTGGAAATGTAGCACAATAATTACAGTCTCCATGGCAATGCCATTAGAATGAACTGCTCACCCCCTGCTCATGTTCTTTTTCTTTTTTAATTTCAAAAACATTTATAGATATAACTGTTATATTTAGCAGGGCATCAGCTTTACTCTGTTCTGTACTATCTGTTAAAACTCTGTTTTTATATTACTCAGAAATGTGAACTGGTTTTCTTTATTCAAAATATTTTTCTTATCTTGCTTGTAAAAATCAACCTTTGAGTGAATGCATGTTTTTCATGTATAGTACACATAGTAAGATGCTAATGACAGGTTGCAATGACATTTAGGTAAGATCGATATTTATTTAATTTAGTTTACTGATAGATTTATTTATTTATTTTTTTATTTTTTATTAAATTGCATCTATGAAATTTCTTATCTTAGATTGCCTTAAAACAAAGCCAAATCTCAACTAAAAAAAAGCTTTTCTCAGCATTTATGTCCAAACTCAACCACTCACATCTAATCACATTATCTCAAAGTTAGGAACCTTGAACAAGGCTGAGCTCCTTCATTAAACACAAACACATCATGATATACTGCATATCCCTGAAAAACCTGTTTCCTGCAGGGACAAATTAGCATATCCATATAACTTATCTCCATTTTCTTTATAAATCCATATAAAATATGCATTTCAGACATATTTTTTATCTTGGTCAGGAAGAAGCAAGAACCTGGAGAAAATCCATGTGCACACACAGGGAAGACACAGAGAGAAAAACCTGGGCTCAAAATCAAAGTAAAAAACAAACTAAAAACCAATTTCAATGTAGCATCTATGTGGTATTCTTGAACAAATTAATTTTTCCTCTAAAATATTTTATTTAAAGCTTATTTGTTTCCATAACTACAGGAATAAAGCTAAAGAAATCTCTCCATAAGTTGAGTTTATCCTTGCCACAGTCACCACTGGCTCACTCATTAGGGACAAGCTTACACTTTTAAGGAACAAACTTATAGAGTACATTATTTTATTACTGCTTTATCTGTGAAAGAAATCTAATCTGATCTAGAAATAAAAATTAATTAAAATTTAAATTGAATTAAAAAGTTCTGAACAATTATGATGTTATAATGTATTTATCATAACCACTATGTTAAACTCTTTCAATCTTCTTTTACTGAGCCATTTGATTTCTGTCAGCTAAACTAATTTGTATAATGTATAATAATTTGTTTAATAAAGTTTCTGTGACATTTTCGAGCTATCTATGATAAGGCCCCGTTTTATTACACTTTCTTTTGACCTTAGGGTTTCGTCAGATATGTTGACCTCAGTGTCTAAAATCAGGATGTACATGATCCACTAACACCCAAATGACCACTGTGCAGCCACTGTGCATCAGAATAATAAAAATCATTAAACATTTACATTTACATTTGCGACATTTAGCAGACGCCCTTATCCAGAGCGACGTACAAAAGTGCTTTGAGTCTCTAGTAATGATTAATCTACACATTCGTCACTTGAAGATAGTCAGGGACTCTGCTGTACGGACATCTAGGGGAAGTTCATTCCACCACCATTATAGTGTGAGCAATATACCATCCACTATACCAATATACTACCATCCACCATTATAGTGTGAGCAATAGATTCAATTGCACTGGATGTTCTTGTAATGTAATTGCAGGTAAGATGTTAACACCACTGAAGTGCTAGATTCAAAATGTGTGGCCCATCACGGGTTTGCTGTTTTATAGACCCAGATTAACTTTCTGATAGAAAAATATCTACTGATAATGTATTTTATTACTCAATACTTCCCTTAATCTACATCTGGCATTTAAACCCTTCCTGTTTGAAAGTGAGCTTGAAAAGAAACATGAGCTGTAACACACCTGAATGGTTGTTACATGCAAACATGAGCTTTAAGTGCTGTTAACAAACAGACTTATTGTGTATGTGTGTGTGTGTGCGTTGTGAGGTCTGCATTTACCCTTTGCCCCCTCAGCCATGGTTCAAAAGTTCACTGGAGCTAAAGAATCCCCATCAGAGCCCACAGAATACCACACAAGCAGCAAACAAATATTCACACATCCTCGCAAACGCAGAGACGTTCTCGACACATTGTCACGTTCTGAAAGAAAGGAGATTTACGGGAATGTACACATGGGTCATTTAGGATAGTATGTGGCATGTATATTACCTCTCTTCATTGCCTGCATTTTGGAGAAGGTTTAAGTTTATTAGCACATTTAAGCACAGCAAACAATCAAGCGCTGTATCTAAACACATTGAGACACAATAAAAGAATGAATTAAGGGTTAAACATTATACGTAGCATTGTTTTCTTACATCTTTATGATGCGATCCTGAGTTTAAGTTACTGTAGAGCATAACATCCTCTTTCTGTAGAGAATATGGAGTTTCTGTAGTTTTCTCAGGGTTCTTTGTTTCCTCCAACTTCCACAAATCTCCTCAATTGGTGAATTGGCTTGAAAAAGGTCTTTGGTCTTTGTTTTTGAATATGTGTGTGCAAGATGCATATCAGTTCTTTTTTTATTGCATTTTAAGGAACTATTTCACTCTCTATGTGAGAACGTGATTGCCACCATGGCCAGGCAAAATAGTTCCTTAAGATGCAAAAAAGAAGAACTGATTTGTCTGGCTGTATAGATAGATTATTTTGATGGTTCAAAAAAACTCAGAACTAAGAATGAGTATAACAATTCATTAATTAATGCAACATTTGTTTACATGATTATCTAAGTAGTCAGTTGGGGGTCAGTGTGTAAAAAAATGTCAATTATTTTTGGAATTTATCTTCCCCAATTCCCTGTGGGTTTCTGTTTCGGTATAAAGAGAGAAAACTGCCAGCCTTTTTAAACAAGATGCCATTTTCAGTGTTTACTTCTTGGCTGCTCCTGTGCCTGGACACAGTCGACTGCACATTGTACATATGTGGTAATTAATAATGCCTTACTGCATCTCGCATACTCTCATAAATGTAGATTTATTACTTGCAGGATATTGGCTAAGCTTTTTTTTTTTTTTCTTTCTGAAAAACAGGAATAGCACCCATTTATTAATATTGTAGTGAGTGAGTGAGTGAGCGAGTGAGTGAGTGAACTGAATATGTAAGTAAATTGGTAATATGTAAGAGTTGACCAAAGTGTTGTTCATAATTAATAACATAGGAACTATTGAAATGTAGCTTTTTTGTTTAAAGGAGTGGGTTTAAAATCTGGAATAAAGCAATATTATTTATGGATATAGTTACAGGAATTGGGTTCGGTTTAGAAATTAGGCCTAATTATGGTTGAATCCATCTTAATCAATTTGGGCCGCATTGATATTTATGCTTGACTGCTCTACAGAATGATATTAGTTCATATATAACAAATTGTCATTTTAATGTTATATTTAGACAAGTCATTATAATGGACTGAATTGAACTGGCTTTCGAAATGCATTCAGCATTGCGAGATAAGAGTCGGATCCACCGCTGTCTATCTATCTATCTATCTATCTATCTATCTATCTATCTATCTATCTATCTATCTATCTGTCTGTCTGTCTGTCTGTCTGTCTGTCTGTCTGTCTGTCTGTCTGTCTGTCTGTCTGTCTGTCTGTCTGTCTGTCTGTCTGTTTGTTGAAATTTCAGATTTTTAATTTTTTGATTTTACACCATCACTGTGAATATTAAGTCAAGTCAAGTCAAGTCAAGTCAAGTCAAGTCAAGTCAAGTCAAGTCAAGTCAAGTCAAGTCAAGTTTATTTGTATAGCGCTTTTCACAACAGACATTGTCTCAAAGCAGCTTTACACAAATCAACAGTGGTGGTGAATGGTGTGCATTTGTCCCTGATGAGCAAGCCGTGGCGACTGTGGCAAGGAAAAACTCCCTTAGATGTTATGAGGAAGAAACCTTGAGAGGAACCAGACTCAAAGGGAACCCATCCTCATCTGGGTGACATCAAGAGTTTGATCATAAATCTTTCAACAATACAGAACACTGGAGAGTGAGAACTAACATGATTACTGGAGTATAAGATTATAAGTAATGTTCTTTCTGCAGTCTTAAACAGTCTATATGGTTAGTAGCTCCGAGTTTTATAAGCTCAGCATTTGTGATCACCACAGATCCAGCATCAGCTTCTCCATGCCAGAGCCTTTTAAACACTCCAGGAGGTCCAATGTCAAAACTCCACACATGTAGCGGGATCCAAATGGCACTGGTACGTCTCTAGATGGTTCAGGATGTTTGTGAGTTCGGCATCTACTTCTTTAAAGGTCCGTAATCATCACGAGGTGGGAGGTGACTGGAGCTGGAGCAACCTCAGGATGCCTCGGGATGGGGAGAGAAAGAGAAGCAGTGGAGAGGAATTAGCGTAGCTGCTGTTCATGATATTAACAGCACAAGTTGATAATGTGCATGTGATCAGATGTTCTGGAGCACAAGGTTATGATGTGATGTGTGTTATGTGTAGGCTTTGCTAAAAGATACGTTTTAATCTACACTTAAATTGGGTGAGTGTGTCTGAGCCCCGAACACCGTCAGGAAGACTATTCCAGAGTTTAGGAGCTAAATGTGAAAATGCTCTACCACCTTTAGTGGACTTTGCTATTCTAGGAACTACTAGAAGCCCAGAGTTTTGAGATCTCAGGGGCGTGGCGGATTGTAGCGTGTTAAAAGACTGGATAGATACACGGAGCCAAACCATTTAGTGCTTTATAAGTGAGAAGTAATAGTTTGTAGTCTATTCGAAACTTAACAGGAAGCCAATGTAGGGACGATAAGATCGGGGTTATGTGATCATATTTTTTTGACCTTGTAAGAACTCTGGCTGCTGCATTCTGGACTAACTGAAGCTTGTTTATTAATGAAGCAGGACATCCACCTAGTAACGCATTACAGTAGTCTATTCTGGAGGTCATAAACGCATGGACGAGCTTCTCTGCATCGGATATAGACAACATATTTCTTAGCTTAGAAATATTTCTAAGGTGAAAGAAGGCTGTTTTTGTAACCTGAATATTACACGATTACTGTGAAAGCTCTCGTAGAATTAAAAGGCGCACACACATCGGTATTCTGGGATCATTGCAAAAGCCAATTTCTGCCAAATAGTTAAAACAGAATTATGGGGCAAGTTGTTTTTCATTGACCCTCAGTCTGCAATCATGTTCTTTTTGCCACTGAGCCCATTAAATCCACAAATCTACAAAGTCGGAACATATAATCAGTTCAGTGAGAGAGTATATTAAAACGAGAATGTGCAGAAAATGTAATTGCATTGCTTTTCCGTGAGTGGGAGTAAATGACAGGCTTATCAGGCTTTGACTCTGCAGCATACAATAATCCAGCATCCAATGCAGCCTGAGTACACAGTGCATTTACTGCTCTTCCTTCAGCTCTGACCTTGGAATGAAAACATTTCCTGGACTAAATCCCTTTTTTTTTCCAAAATGGAAGTTCAACCAAAAAAAATCCAAAAGTTAATGCACTGCTCTGGTCACTGGGCTTTTTATTTATTTATTTATTTTACAAATAAAAGACAATCTAGACCATATAGAGACTGGAAAAGATAAAGGAGCTCGAGGGGTTTAGAGTGAAAGAGGGAAGAGATAAAGAGAGTTCCGTGAGGTCAGGGTTAATTAGAGGCTCCACAACTCAGAAGGACACAGGAATACGCATGTCTTTGTCACTGCGCACACACACACACACACACACACACACACACACACACACACACACACCTATTAACACGCCATAAAGATCTTAAGGCGACCATACAACACAACTTGTATGGCCGTGCAGGATTGCCATTCTGCATCTCTTACTCACAAACCCATTTATATCACAAAGCAGGTTCTTAAACACCTGGGGTAGACATGATATTTCTCAGGAGACAAAGACCTTCACAAGTTGCCTTTCATGATGGTGTAGTGCTCAAAAACAAGGTAACAAGTGAACATATACAAAGGGCTATTTTGTTAGTCTGATCACAAAACAAAAGCACTTTCAACAACAGAGTGAGAGAAAGAGACGTTTCACTGTTTTGGCAAGTCCAAGCTGTTGTGGTCGAACTTTAGCATAATGAACGTGACCTCAGCGGGGAAAACACTTAAAGCAGCATGGCTCCAGGCATTACTGCACTCATTTGAATCCAAGTGTCAGAAAGGATGGCAGCAAGCCTCATAATAACCTCGTAATTATTCTTTTTTCTTGAAGAAAATGAATTTTGCAGACCTGCAGAGATGTGCCTCAGGTTAGCTTGTAAAAGGTAGCTGGGTGTTACTAATAACTGTGTTTCAGTAAGCATCTATTGTGCAAAATGGCTCTTTAAAGCAAAACATGGTAGTGTCCAGATATCTACTTATATATCTACAGCAGCGTTCATAAGGCAGACTATAAATAAATGTTTTTTTATAATTTGATGAACTGTCTTTTAAGAATATGATAATATTAATTATTAATATATATTAGGGGTGTAACAGTACATGTATTTTTTCTTTCTTTTGTATTTAAAATAAATGAAACTATCTGTGAGTTTCTCACATTTTAATTAAAACACAAGTTGCTACATGTTGTGTGAAAACCAACAATTCAGCTTGTAGTCAAATACCGACTGTTTAAATGTCCATGATGCACAAAACAAAGAAGAACTCTCTATAACTAAGCCCTATAAATAATGTAAATAACATAAAATGCGGTCACCAGACCTACATTTACATTTATGGCATTTTGAAGATGTCCTAATCCAGAGCAATTTACAATTATAAACAGTAAAAAAAACAACATTTCAATTCACATTATACGGTTGTGTATGTGACAAATAAAACTGATTTTGGAAAAACTACTGTTTACAATAGTCAAGAGCAGGCTTCCATACATTTGCTAGACATGTCCAATTAACCCACTACTACACTGTAATCAGCAGTATGTGGGTATATTTTGTCATTTCTGTCAGACTTCTGTCAGTCTCTCAGAACTGATGCAGTCAGTCATACCATGTCAGACATTCTTGTGTCATTAGATTCACATGACGGGTACATTTTTTTTCTTTGTGATCGGTAAACTAATAGGATGTGACAGAAAGTCATTGCAATCACCTGCCTACATGGTTGTGAAACAAGCAGACGAATGACGGTTCATTCATACACACAAGCGATACAACAATAAACTATCAATACAAGTTAAAGCGTTTAGAACAGTGCAGTTAATTTGATGCTTTCAGCAAAATGGCTGTATCGGTATGCTCGGCAGGTCACCGTGTCACATTTAATGAGTTGTGTGGCATTACGAGTCAGGGATAAGCGGCCGGGCCAGTGTGGGTTATCTGAGCTTTATCTGTGCATGACTGATTATGTGTAATTGCTAAGCTGTATTTAATCTCTGCTTAGTGTTCTGTATGCAAAAGTAACAGCACACATGGCACGTAAATATCAGCTAAATGTCACATTCATTAGGCAATGGATAAATCCGTGCATTTCGTGCCCCCAAAGCGACTCAACCACACACATACACGTGTATACACACACACTTGTACACTCTCTTTCTATTTTTTATTTGATATTTATTTGTATTATGTTACAATTGGTTGCATGATAGTTTGAGCCATTATTGTTAGTACATGAAATTATATAACATTCCATATTTAGCTGCGGTGCTGCGTTCATAAATAATATATTAGTGACCTAGATAGTGACAGAATTGCACACTTCCCAGGAAATAAGTGTTCCCCATGGACTTTCAGTTTCACATGACACAAGCCTGTTTCTGATTTCACTGTACCATACCACTTTAACTGTGCTTAAGTGGTATGAAAATACAACACAATTGTGACACTTTGTATTTATAGGAATATTTTCAAAATGTTTTTGGAAATATATGGCCAGTATAGCTTGACCCATACCAAGCATTGTTATTTTTAAAATATTTCTGGATATAGATATAGAAGTATAACTTGACCCATACCAAGCATTGTTGTTTATATGCTTTATATACTTCTGCCTACTTTTAAGTGATCGCAAATTTGAGCTGAGCATTATATGTTTAGTTTAGCGCAATTCAATAAATAAAAAGTCCTATGTTTAGCACATTCATTAGGCTTAATCCCCTCACTTCTCCTCCTGTTCCCATTTCCAGCTGTGAAGGAGGAGTCACAGGTCACAGGGGTCCAATCATCCAATCATCCTGCCAATGCATACGCTAGTACTGACTCCCAGCCTTGCTTGTGACCTTTGTCCCATGAGTGTTTGGTATGTCGTAGGGAGCACAGTGATGCGTATCCCCTCTCTGGATTTTCGGAGCTGATAATTAACTAAACAGCATCCTGATGCCTGCTGGAGCCATCTGTTCATGCAGGGTGGGGGAGAAAAAAAAAAAAAGGGGTCTCACACCTTTTAATGGCCTGAGGGTTGGCAAGGCCCAATTAACCAGCACCACTACGTGAAGTTCCAGGCTTCATGCCACTCACCGTATGAGAAAGAGTGACAAGAGATCGGATCATATGCAACCCCTAAATACACTCAGCATACCCACTGAGTAAGAAAAGAGAGAGAGAGGAGGAGAGCAGCTATACTTACCCATCCTTTAAACAAAACGTTTCTGTACGATCACCAGGTATCACGGTAACAGTGTCTAGGCATTTGTTGCCAAGGCAGCACCGGGGTCAGTGCATGCTGCTCCTCGGCAATCTCTTGTTAAGGTTTGTGGTCGACTCCTGAATTGGAAGTAATTGTAGACATCGATAGGGCCAGATTAGAGTGTTAATCTTCATTAACACTGAAAGATCTTTTCATATCTCGGGAGACAATTTGACGTACAAATGTGGTGTGACACTCGTCTCATCCATCCTCTTTGCCTGGGCATTCCATCAGCTGCCTCATGTAATAGAAACCTAATGGAAGAGCTCAGGAGAAGTAGCTACTGATCATTACTGATTGTGTGTGTGTATGTGTGTGAGTAAGAGAGAGAGAGAGAGAGAGAGAGAGAGAGAGAGAGAGAGAGAGAGAGAGAGAGAGAGAGAGAGAGAGAGAGAGAGAGAGAGAGAGAGAGAGAGAGACAGAAAGGCCTCTTCCTCTTTATCTTAGAAAGGAAAGAGAGCAGGAAAAGTGAGGGGTCAAAGGAACAGACTATGGGACTGATACAAAGACAAAGGGAAAGTCTAAAGTAATTTAGGATAGATAGATAGATAGATAGATGATAGATAGATAGATAGATAGATAGATAGATAGATAGATAGATAGATAGATAGATAGATAGATAGATAGATAGATAGATAGGTAAGAAAGTAGGATAAAGAGAGGTGTCAGAAGAACAGACTATGGGATTGATACAAAGACCAAGACAAATAGATAGATAGATAGATAGATAGATAGATAGATAGATAGATAGATAGATAGATAGATAGATAGATAGATAGATGGATGGATGGATGGATGGATGGATGGATGGATGGATGGATGTACAATTAGGAGAAAGAGAGACCTCCAAGAAACAGATTGTAACATTGAGTGTGAAGAATAGATAAAGAGAGAAAAAAAAAAAAAAGGAAAAACACCGGAGCTTGTGCTATTGATCATGTGTGAGAAAGCAGCTTGTTGTCTACCATTAGTGCACATTGGCAGGAAGAGAACATGAGGGGGGTGTATAGAGGATTTTTAATAAAGCGATGCCTTCATTGTTAACCACCCCTGAAGAGGTGCACTTGCAATTGATTTCATTCTGGAGCTGAAGATATTGATGTACACCCCAACAGCACCTAGCAAAAAATAAATAAATAAATAAATAAATAAATGGGACCACGTCATACTTTTCACACAGCAAACAGAGCGAAAGAAACTTATGTACCAATTATTTTATGTTTCATTTAGCTGAGGCGCAATGCTTAAATTATCGTTAATAAAGTCAATAAGGTCACATTTGTTTTGGAAGTGTTTGGGTTGAGCGCAGTTCCTTCCCCTAACACAGGAAGTGCTCTTTCCTGGAGACTCCTACTCAAGCAGCATAAACATACTTGCTGTAAAGAAATACAATAAACTGTTAACTCAAACGTGGAAATGTTTCGCTGAGATCTGAGAGATAATTCCCCTGGAGCCCAGGTCGGTTCAGATTTCATAACAGAACAAGAGTTTTATAAGAGCTTTTATTATAGGGTCACTGTAGTTTTTGACAGCAAATTAATCACAAAATCAATATATAGCAGTAGATTTAAATCAAAATGATGACCAGGGCTCTGTAAGAGTCAAATAGACATATCAGTTACTCTATGTATTATGTTGAAAAAATCTTTTATTGTAAGACCGTAAAAAGGCGATGCGAACCACAGCTAGAATGCATTGTATGGTTTTATGCTTTCTCTTGCATACAAGATATGCAGCTTATTTAATATTTATAGAATAAACAGTGGCCTAAAAAATGACAGCCTTTGCTTAATTTAAACGTTAGTTTCTATTATTGTGTTTCTACTTTTTTAGTTTCTAGTATTGGGACACTTGATGTTTCCAGTCATATGTATTCAAATGTAACCACAAATGTGGAGACACACAATTGTATAAGATGTTTTTGGATGTGGTATCACTACATTTCCCCTTTACTTGAACTAGGAGAGCCAACCCTGTTCCAACATGACAATATCCCTCAGCACAAAGCCAGATACATGAATATATGTGTTGCATGGGATGGAATGGAAGAGCTTCATTGGCCTACCTCAACCATATTGAACACCTTTGGGATTAAATGGAGAGCTGACTGCACCACAGGCTTTCTCACCTCACCCACATCAGTACCTGGCTTTACTAATGGCCTTGTGGCTGAATGAGCACAGACCTCCACAAGCACGCAGTAAGTAAGTAGTGGAAACTCTTCGCAAAAAAGTGGAGATTATAATTATAGCAAATAGACACTAAATATGGAATGCAATAGTTAAAAAGCACATATGAATCTTATGATCAGGTGTCCACAAGCGTTTGTCCATAAAAAGTATCTTAATCTGAAGAAAATAGCAAAATATTTCACCAATGAAATAAAAATAATAACAATAATACAAAAATCACATTTAATTCTGATGAAATGGAAGGACACCAACACTCTGAATGGTTAAAACCAACTATTCATTTATTTATCACTAACTTAGATTTTAATGCAACATTTTATAAAAAAAACACTATGTTAAATTGTGATACTCTTCACATCTAACCATTTTATAACCATTTCCAAATTAGCTGGCTCCTTATATATGTGTATACATTTAACTGTAACAGTTTCACACCATTTCTGAGTTGAGGTGTCAAAGAATGTCTTTGGCAGAAAGCCCTATACATTTTGATAGATTTGTTGGTCAGGATTCAGCTACAGTGTTGTCTTACTGATTATTTCGCAGAAGGGCACACAGTCGTCTGTAAAAAATATACATCAGTTTTTCTATAAGCAGCATTTTAAAGAAAATCATTTCTATATAATTCCCCAAGTAAGAATGAAGGAAAGACAAACAAATCAATCCACCTTCATCTCAGGATGGCCTTTAATAGTCACTGTGTTCAGACATCAGCCTTGTTCAGGAATGCAATCCACTTTATGACTATTTGCACTTCCATAAAAAGAAATAATCTGATGAAATTGCATGACAATATTTGTTTAAAAAAGATCCCTTAAAATTTCAATGGTGTAAACTTTAATGAAATCTTCCTTGATATGTGTGTGTTCTTGCAAATTCGTAAGAGATCAGATTGGTATATTAGACTGTTGTTTTTATTAAACAAATAAAGCAGTAATAACCATCAAACAGTGACACAGTATGCATAGTATGCCAGAAATACACGTCGAACCTTGAGGCGGATGGGCTACAGCAGCAGAAGACCACACCAGGTGCCACTCCTGACAGCTAAGAACAGGAAACTGAGGCTACAATTCGCACAGGCTCACCAAAATTGGACAATAGAAGATTGGAAAAACGTTGCGTACTCTGATGAGTCTCGATTTTTGCTGTGACATTCGGACGGTAGGGTCGGAATTTGGCGTCAACAACGTGAAAGCATGGATCCATTCTGCCTTGTATCAACGGTTCAGGCTGGTGGTGGTGGTGTAATGGTGTGGGGGATATTTTCTTGGCACACTTTGGGCCCTTAGTACCAATTGAGCATCGTGTCAACGCCACAGCATACCTGAATATTGTTGCTGACCATGTCCAATTCTTTATGACCACAGTGCACCCATCTTCTGATGGCTACTTCCAGCAGGATAACGTGCCATGTCATAAAGCGCGAATCATCTCAGACCGGTTTCTTGAACATGACAATGAGTTCATTGTACTCAAATGTCCTCCACAGTCACCAGATCTCAATCCAAAAGAGCACCTTTGGGATGTGGTGGAACGGGAGATTCGCATCATGGATGTGCTGCCGAAAATTCTGCAGCAACTGCGTGATGCTATCATGTCAATATGGACCAAAATCTCTGAGGAATGTTTCCAGTACCTTGTTGAATCTATGCCACGAAGGAGTAAGGCAGTTCTGAAGGCAAAAGGGGGTCCAACCCGGTACTAGTAAGGTGTACCTAATAAAGTGGCCGGTAAGTGTATATTACATAATTCTAAATCATAGAAAATATTTAATATGGGAAAGAATGTAAAGAATGCCCCAACACCCCCAAGTCATCCAAAAAGTCTCCACACATTGGAAAATAAAAACACTTGTATCCAAATGTATATTTATATACAAAACATCCTCTATGCGATTGCTATTTCTTTGTAAACACACATCTCTCCCACTTGTGATGAACTTACGTTAACACATCTCCTGTTATTCATGTAATTGCTCTTCAAATGCTTTCTTTAAAGAATCTTTGTGCTATGTATTTCTTGGTACATACAGTACACCATTGTTTAATTAATTTTTCTTTATATAAATATATGAAATATATTACTTAAAAGTGCTCATTTCCTCAAATGCTCATGTATGAGACATTTGGGAACAACATAAACATGGTATTTCAGAAAAAAACATACTGTGACATCATTTATCTGAATATGACCATATTTAGCCATAACCTAAATCCAATATTGGGAGATGGGTTATTACCTGAGATGTGTGCTATAGATTTCAGATTATCATCTGGTGAAAATAAATCTTAATCGATCCAGTAAATATGAGCACTGAATAAATGTCAGATTATTAACTGATGCTGAAGTATATCAGGCAGGAGGTTCTGCAGCTTTGCTCCCTGACCTCCTCTAAAGTTTGGTGAATTGCTGAAAATGTGGAGAAAAGCACAATAGGACGCATTTGTGCTATTTGTTCAAAATGGTGTCCTTTTAGTGGATATAGTAGCTAGCTGTGCTGTTCATTTCTGTGTATGTGGGTCTAGAAAACCATGGCAGTTAATGTGCACCATGTCTAGAAGGAGACATTTTGGGAAGGGTGTGTGTGAGATTCTTGCACTTTTTATTATACTCCAAGGAATGCTAGGACCTATTCAGCATGAAACTTCAAAGCAAGAGTTTTATCTGTGTGTGTGTGTGTGTGTGTGTGTGTGTGTGTGTGTGTGTGTGTGTGTGTGTGTGTGTGTGTGTGTTTAATTTATAACTAGGTAATAAGAGATTTAGTTACACCTTGGGATTTCAGCATGACTGATCCATTCCTAAACTGCTGACCCTCACTTCATCATGAATTACAAGCTGGAAGTTTCATTAGATCTTATTGTGTCCATGTCAGACAGGACGCCAGCAAGAGACACTTAATTCTCTGTCTATTTCTTTAATAACATACCTGTCTGTCCCAGAGTGTTAAATCGTAATTAGAAACATGGGGTGATATATGATGTCGCTGGACATTGTGAGGGAAAAAAGCAATCATGATCCACTTTAATGACTCTGTAGTTTGCTTAATAAACACCAAGTGCAGATGGAGAGCATGCAAACAGACAGAGGGAGAGAGAGAGAGATAGTAAGAGAGTCTGGACTCGTGCTTTGTTTCTGGTGGTTGTGTGTGAAAGCGTGCTTGTGCGATAACAGTGCGCTCGAAAAGCATCCCTCCCACTCCCACTTTACACCATTTGCAATCCAAGACAAATGACAATAAAGCCAAGGTAACCATAGATACTCCAGACTTGATGCCTGTCCCATTCTCTCTGTCTTCCTCTATCACCTAGAGAACGATACTCTTGGAGATCCTGCCAATGGTACATGCCTTTGCTTTATTTATATCTTCTTTTCTGTTTTTTCTCCACAGCTCATCAAGGTTGTTGAAGCATACGGTGCACTGGGAAGGAATTCAATAACTTTGAGGATTTTTTAAAAACCTTATATATTATAACACATCTTTTATAAATGTATTAACAATAATATAATATTATTAACATTCCAAGATGGGATGTGTTGATACAGGAAAATAATCAACCAAGTGAGGAAATGCAGCCCAATTTACCAGTGCAAAGCTGATTATTTTCCAATAAGAGGAAATCCTAAAATGCTTATTGCCCTTATTCCACAGCAACCAATAACAAACATTTTTTTTTTTTAGAAATGAAGAACACATAACATGTTTCTTTTTTATCTGGTATTAGTTTATCTATGTTTAAGGCAGCACAGCCATAAAACAAGCCATGGAGTGGTATCAAAAAGTTTCAAGGACAGCTCTGTTTACAAGTGTTTTTATTTGTATTTGTATTTTTTTCAGATTAAATTAGCTTTTTTTACTATGCAATCAAATATTCTGTTAATTTGAAGTATTAATAGCAATCAAGTGCATTCAATTAGAATAGCTTTATTTAGGTTTAACATTATTGCCATTACTCAGAGATTTCAATTACAGTCAGACCTGTAAGAGCTGCTCCCATAGACTTTTACAACTTCTGACCAATCAGAAGTGAGAATGTCAAAATGTTGTTGTTTAAAAATCATAAATTAGTATATAAGGTCTTTCACAGCATAGCAGGACATAGTTTACAACAGTTCAAGTAGATTTTTAAAAGTTTTAGAAGAGAATTAAAGTTTTTTTTTTACCTTCATTGTGTCAATTTATTGACTTTTTTTCTGTGTGGCAAGACCATTATCTTGACAGTTATTTTCTAAAAAAATAAATTATCATAGGGTTTATTATTCCAGCATATCTCTGTTCTATCACACACCGCAGTCAAATCCCTTAAACCTAAATGACATGCTTGTCAGGATGATTGGCGCTTTGGGTCAGAGCCTCACACTGTGTTATTGTTACTTGTCATTATTCCTGTTCAAGGGGTCACAGGTCAAACTGGCGCCCTAAGGTGATGCGGAATAACATGTCCTTTGAGCACACATTCAGCTGTCACATGACACATAGAGGACATTTCTGAGGATATTTCCATTACATACAACACATTAAAACTGAAGATTGGACTGCTTTCCTGTCGACACGGCAGAAGATGGGTAAAATCTGTACGTTCTAAAAATGCGAGTGAGTTAAAATGAGCATTATTTGAAAGCTGCTCCTGTTCAGATCCAGAGGTCAAAGGTTACACTCCACCCTGAGGAGGTACACAACAGGGATGAAATGGATTTCCTTCTTACCTCCCCATCTGTCCCACTGGTGAGCTTGAAGGTGGTGCCCTTACAAATTTCAGAGTAACCTACGTCTGCCAGAGGCCTGGGAGCTTGACGAGAGATTGACACTTGGGGCTTATGGCTGCAGGTCGTCCCGTGAGGTTAAGGTGTTCTCTATCAGCATCAGACTAGGTTTTTTTTAGATGTGTTTGCCCCTGGCATCCAATTTGGTTTGGTGTCTAGTTGGACCTAAAGTCCCCAATTCCCCCATCTATCTATCTATCTATCTATCTATCTATCTATCTATCTATCTATCTATCTATCTATCTATCTATCTATCAGGGCTGTCAATCGATTAAAATAATTAATCTGGATTAATCATATGATTGCCATGAGTTAACTCATAGTTAATAGCAACACAATCAAACATTTTTATTTGTTCGAAATGTAACTTAAACTACTACCTTTTAAGTTTTTAAAACTCTAATCAAAATGGACAAATATGGATGCTTAATGTAATGTTTATTATTAGTGAAACCAGACTCAACAAATACTCCAAATACTAGACCAAATACTCTTATAAATGTTTTAAAATAATTATTCTGTTTTAAATTACGTAAATTATCAGAACACTAAACGGAAGTTTTGATAAACAGCCCTAGTATATACAGTGTGTATATATATATATATATTATTTATCAAGAACTGAAGTACATATTGTTATTATTTGTTAATTCATTTAAATCTATTTCTTTTTTAAGACTGATGATAATCTTGGTAACCTAGTGTTTTATCAAGAGGATGGGTCATGAGTTATTAATATTTTTATATATTGAGTTATTGGCAGAGACTATAAATCACCCCTGTGAGCCACTCAGGAACATGTTGTACATACTGTAAAAATACATATAAATAATAAACAAATATGAACAAATGTAGACACCCAGCCATCACACAAATGATTGTTTCTGGAACATCCAAATCCAAATTCATTTAGTGTCATTTTGCTGTTATAATAAATCCCACTCTTCTGTTAAGGTTTTCCACTAGATTTTGGAACATGGCTGTAAGAAAATGGTGTTCCTTCTTTGCAGTTGGTGTTCAACTCATTTTATCCCAAAGGTGGTCAGTGTGGTTGGTGGGTTTAAAGCTAGGATTCTGTGTAGGACACATAAATGGTCTTCACAAACCGTGCCTTCATGAAGCATGGATTGTGCACAGTAGCACTGGCATGCTGTAACAGGTTTACACCTCTTAATTCCATAGAAGGGAAAACTGTTATATAAAAAAAATGTGTGCTTCCAATTTTGTGGCAACAGTTTGGGGAAAAACATGTCTTGAGATATGATAAAAAAAATTCTGAAAAATAGAAAAAGTTTTGAAAGGAAGTGTAAATCTTTAGAGCATCCATGTAGCACATTACACAACAGCAGAAGGTGAGGTATAAGTCAAGCATCAGGAAGTAACAGGCAAGTCCAGAGGGCAAGAGAAACCACAGTGGTAGAAGTGTGTTAGTATCTGGTGTTGGCATCACACCAGGCAGTAGAATCAATCAAACGAAAGACTGTTAGGGCTCTTTGGGTCAATAGACATTTATTGTTTTACCTTTCATCAGTTTTCTTTATGCTACTACTCTGTGATCCAGCAGGACATAGCTGAATACACAGGCAGTGTGAAACCGGTTCATGGTCTGCTGGAGCTGTATGAGCACGACAAGAGATTCCAAATTCTGCATATTTCTCTCTCTCTCTGTCTCTGTCTCTCTCTCTCTCAGGAAACCTTTCCACTTAATCTCCTCAACCCCCTTTTCAGATATAATGCACCTTCAAACAGTTCTGCCTAGAAGCTGTCTGCACATATCAAGTGTTGCCAGAGAGTTTATAAGAAAAGCCAAAGCCTCACTTGAAAGAAATGTAACTGCTGCCAAACGTAGGTGACAAGCTAAATCCACTGTTATTCTCTTTCTTCACTCTAATCCTTTACAGACTTCACCCAGAGAACGCAGAAGAAGTTAATTAACAATAATCAGCTTCCAAGATGTTCTTTCATTCCAGTTTGTCACTCAACAGTGGCAGTTGCTTAATAAGTGCAAAAAAATTGGCACTTGTCAAAAAAAAATCGCGCATTTGCAGTGATCTAGCATTCAACCTGGCTTTATTGCTATTTTTAGATTTCCTTGTGAAGGTAAAAGACACAATGACAAATTAATTGCTTGACTGTCAGTCGAGCAAACGAGGAAACAAACTTCCCTTCTTACTGTGTTATGTGAAGATATAGCATACATTTTTTATATACATCAATATATCATATTACACCATATTAACACATCAATATTTATATATTTTAATGGATTGAATTAATTAATTGAAGTTCATTGATATTCATTACGTTCTCTTTTAAATTACTTTATGAATTTTTGAACATTTATATTTCATTACCATTTATTACTGACATTAATTAAATGTGATGACTGGTAACATAACTAGATGATAATCTAACCTAAGCACTTACATAATGAAGGCAATAATAGCTGCTGTTAGCTATGAGAAAACATTTACAATTTATCTGTACAAAGTTTGTACGCTGGAAGTGGGCATTTTATTCATAATCTTACACTCCAGTGCTCATGTTAGTTCTCACTCTCCAGTGTTCTCTATTGTTTAAAGATTTATGATCACACTCTTGATGTCACCCAAATGAGGATGGGTTCCCCTTCTGAGTCAGGTTCCTCTCAAGGTTTCTTCCTCATAACATCTAAGGGAGTTTTTCCTTGCCACAGTCACCACGGCTGCTCATCAGGGGTAAATACACACCATTTACCTTAACTGTTGATTTCTGTAAAACTGTTTTGAGACAATGTCTGTTGTGAAATAATACCTTTTTATGTGGAGGTTTGGTAACTAAACATACATTTATGGCATTTGGTAGATATTTGGTATATGTTTATGGCATTTGGTAGATGCCCGCATCCAGAGCAACCTACAATTATCTCATTTTCCTGCCTGAGCAGTTAAGGGGTTAAGTGGGAGTTTGACAGTGAACTCACATCTTATCTATCAAAGGTCTAACATCTTATCCACTAAGCTATCACTGAGCTCCTAGACCTGCAGTTATAGCCCTGAACCTGATCAGATTCAAGGCACACCTGTACCTTGGACTGCTATAAAGTTCAGACAGCAGGAATTCCTTCCAAAAATGCTAAATGATTACACTTGTTTTTATTTTGTACAATTGTTTTAATATGTTAATATGTTTTACTGATATAAATGTCTATTTGTAAGCTATTACATTGAAAACAATAAAATGACTACCCTCTAATAAATCAAGTAATCAGCATTGCTGTTGCCTAAAATTGCATAAAAGATCATGTAATGCATTCATAGTACCAATAAATGAAATAGTTGAATGGCTTTGAATAGCTTGAATAAAAATAAATTGTATTAAAATTTTACAGTTTTTCTTTTAGCCTAAACCTTCCTGATGTCAAATGCATAACAAGTTTTTAGTAAATATTCACTCTTGTCCTGAAACATATGGCATCATATAGTACTCTGCTGTTCACCTCTATGGATTCTAATACTGTATAGCCAGGATAAAGTAATCATCTGACTCTTATCTCAAGCATTTTCCGCTTCCTTGCCAGCATTGCCTCATCATGTCAGCGCCCTTCACCTTGACCAACACACCGAGTCTACATTCAGAGGTTAGAAATGACAGATTGGCATGGCTGATTCTAGCCAACGGCCTGATTTAAGTCTGGGGACAGGGGAAGAATTGTGAAATAGAGATAAAATTGTGCTATCTTGGATAGGATACAACCCCTGGTTGATAAATGCACACCCTTATTCACAATCCTGATAAATGTTAAACGTTCATCTTTTTTTTCTTTCCTTGCCTAAGGCTGTGCCACCCCATCTTTACTGCTCCCATATCTCCTGTATGATCTGTTGCTGGGCAGACTGGAAAACAGCAGGAGAGCTGTGTTTTAATGGGCCTCTTTCCATTCTGAGATGAGCTCCTATTCAGTGGATATTGACAGTAACACAGTAAGGGATCTTAAAATTCTCTTTTATTCAGAATGATGGCATTGACTGCGCAGGCCAGTGAGAAACCCTGCTGCGTAAACAACTGTACTCTTGCCCTGGAACTTTTTTCCAACTAGTTTTCAACCTTGATGTGCTTCCTAAACAACAGAAAAATGAATTTTATTTGTGAACAGTCATCAGAGATGAACACAATGGAAGTACAGTACATTTATGGCATTTGGTAGACAGCAGGTGCATCTCAATAATCTCCCTGGCTTCCTAGGCTGTGAATCAGAACATCATGTTCACAAGTTGGAGCACTACTAAGGAAACTGGCTCACCAGACCCTGGGTCACTGACGACAAATTTTCTGTTGATATGACGGCATAGAGTTATAAAAAGTCAACATTAGGATTTATCAACCGCAGGCAGGATGAACTTGTTTTTTAATCAATCACTGTAAAAACCCAAAACATAAAACATACATATAAAAATAAATGTATATATTAAACATATACATTAAATAGACCTATAAAAAATTAAGTTTTTCATTCTATATAAATGTCTTAATCACACGTTTCTCACATGGTACTTTAAGCAGGATCATGGGCTAAACAGTGTTCAATTTTAAATCATTAACCCCACGCAAGTCTAGGAAATCTGTGGCTGGACCACACAAACGTCATTAGACACAAATGTCATTGGACTCAAACAAACTGTACCTAGATTGATTGTAAAAATGGCAAACATATGTAATCATTTGCAAGCTACTATAGAACAATTCGCTTACGATTAGAGCTAAGAGGCTATAGAAAATATCAAGTCAAGTCAAGTCAAGTATCAAGTCAAATATTATGTTATTCCCAGTAAGGGAGCATAAGGAACTTAGAACTTAAAGACTTAAAGACTTTATTGTCATTGTAGTGATACATTGGAATTTGTTTTATAGCTCTCAGAGACAGGAAGCATCAGAGTCATCGCTCCCTAGTTCTGGTGATGCATTGTATGATGTTTCAGGGCATACAGTCAACACTCAATTCCCTCATCAGTGTCCAGGGACTAGGGAGGCACATTGGCAGCTAGAACTCAATATCACTTGATCAGTAATTCAATGTCAAAACTTACACTCATCCAAAAACTATTAAAAAAACCCAGACTCCGGTGGGACCCAAAACTACAACCTTTAAATATCCTATATATTCAAAATCTAATTTTATTTGTCCCATACATAATCATACACAGCGCCACATGCAGTGAAATGATTTATAGACTGTTCCATGACATAAAATAGAATAAAACAATGACAAGGAATATAAAATAGAATAGAGGAAAAAAATGAATTTACAATATAATAATTAAAACAAACGCACTGTAACTGCAGTAAAATACAAAAATATATCAAACTCACAATAATAAAACAATTCTATCAATCAAAAGAGAATATTGAGTGTGTGTTGTATTATGAATTTACATAATAGAATTTGCAAGATGGGCAATTCTAAAATAAGTGTGTGTGCAAAAATCAGGTTAAGGTGTAATTTGTATGAGTCTAGGCTTTAGTATATGGTGTTCTACTGGGTGAGGGCCCTAATTGCTTGTAAGAAAAGCTCCTCCTCAGGTGCTCTCTCTGCTGGCCTTCCCAGACTAAACCAGAGCGAGCAGTACATTGTCACAGAATCACATAAGTCAGACATTCAATTAAATAATATACAACAGAACAAACTTAAAGATAAAATAGCATCAATATAAACTAATCAATTAAATGGTTAAGGATATAATGTCATTAATGTTATTTTGCCATTAATGTCAAAATTAAACAATCCCTCATCCTTTGCTTTTTGGCAAAACGCTACATACCTACTGTGTTAATGTGGTGTGATTTACAACCTCGTCTGGTTTTCTAGAATCACTATTAATAGATGCGTATAATTTAATGGGATAGTAAATTTTAATGCCGCTTTAACACATTACGATTTGCATACGATGCACGACTGAATCTATTTATTTGAGCCATTTAATACATGAGTCATGTAGCAGGAACCTAAAGAAGGTGCCTAAGAAGCAATCATCACACACAGTAATGCTCATGGAGGCCTAAGTGCTGTAAAATGAATAGGCTCAATATTACTGAATCAGAGGAAATGGACTCTGATCACACTGAATGAGACACAGTAGAGAAAAGACAACATCAGACACGTCTGTCCCAGTCATGACCCCTTTGAACAGCTGATCACCCCCCCACAAGTCACTAAGTCAAATACACTTTTATTTAGAAAGCAATTTAAACGTAAAGTATACAGAAGTTTAATAGTGCCACTATATGAGTGTATCAATATTTCTATCATAAAAAGTCTTTTAGAGAATTCAAAATGGATGTAGCATGTTTTAACAGCCAGGAGATGGAAAGCTGAAAAAACAAACAATGCTTATTTTCAAATATTAGACAGTTTACAGAGACTTGACCTTTTTTAGTAGTAGAAGGCCTTTGTTATATGCTGTTATATTTTCTCCTGACCAACATTTAAGAAACAAAATAAGATGCATTTAATGCCCGATGGGAAACATTTTTGAGAGCTCATTTTAGTCTTGCTGATCAGAGGTCATTGTAAAATAACACCAATTTAAGAGGCAGGAAGAAAAGAACTTCCTCATACTGGGATTTCCTTGAAGCATGTTTACACAGTCAGCATTTTGCAGTTCTCTGAACCTGCAAACTAAAATTCACTTTTTCACACTGTTGTAAAAAGGCAGATTCAGATTGTTATATGCTCAATAATAAAAACAAAAAGTTAATAAATAAATAATCTTCTTGTTAATCTAAAGAGTAATTATTTACATTTATTTGGCAATCCACATTTACTTTTTTGGAATTTACATTCTCATGTAGAAACAAATAAATTACAAGCTGTGCTTCTATGCTTAATATTTGTTTTGACCAACTTACTCGCATAATCTCCCTGCTGGGGAAATTACTACATTTACGTGCTCACAGTGACACATCACATCTGTTTCGGCTTGGGTAATTCAGAGGGAACTTTTCAGCCTGGGGCTGGGAAGCACCACATATCCTATTTATCAGTTCTTTCTCTTTCATTTATTCTGCCGTCATCTTTCCTGAGCACTGTGTGTCTTTTTATTCACTTTAAGCTGCAACATGCGTAGAATTACCCAAAGTCAAATATTTTCCATTTAAATATTTTGTATTAATCCTGGAAAGGTCCATCAGCTCCCTCAGTTTCCAATATTCTAACCTCTTTCCCATTCAATATCATGATGTCACAAAGTGATCAAGAGGACAAAAATGTTATACAAGTAGTTACAAGCATGATTCCATTTTTTTTACTGGATAAATCAAAAGTTATATAGCCACAATAGGATTCTTGTACCATGCATTCAAAGAAAACAATACTCAATAAAGCACTCTTAGACATCTGATAGTCTTTTTTTGAACTATTATTATTTTCTTACACAAAATAAAAGATTCCATAAAAACCGACAAAGCAAAATAAGTAAATAAGTGAAATTCACAGGCCTGTAAATGAAAATCAAATAAAAATCATGCACATATAATCTCTCTGAAGTAATATTTCTTTGTACAGCACTTTTCTAACCCTTTTCATAGTGTAAACTATGATCCTTTACACTATATAAAAATAAGACACTTAAAAAAAAACAATGGCGTGGTATATGATATATAAAACAGTGAGACTTATAGCTGCTTGTAAAAGCATAACTGTACAAATGTGATGCTTAAAAACGCTCAATAAATCTCACATGGAGACTGTTCCAAAGAGTAAGAACCTGGACAGCAAATTCACAGATACCATTTTCCCTTTAACCTCAGATAGACAGGAACCCAGATTTAGAGTACCTAAGAGACCTCACATTAAAAAAAAGTCCGCAATTTTAAAATGTATATTGAGGGACATTATTATGCAATGCCTGGGACTTGTGCTCTGGCAGTTAAAAATCAATTTTAAAGCTGCCTTGTAACCAGTGAAAAGTTAATTAATTTGCACCCTGCATTTAGTCTTCAGCATTATAGACACTGTGGAGAGGAGTCAGCACCTTGACTAAGGCAAGTGAACAAAACAGTGCAGTTCATTTACATATGATGTCTTTTTATTTTTAGTATAATGGTAACAACCAAAATCTTTGGTTGAACATCAATAATCTCTACTAATCTATGAAAAAACCCTAAACCCTTTATAGCTATCACAAAAATAAGTAATAACAGGAAGCAATTTCTCAGATGTTTACCAACATGGAAACGAATAAAAATGTACTAGGTGCCATTGTAAAATTAGTAACATTGCATTGGTCAATTGCTGTTTGCCATGTAAAGAGCAGGGGGCGGATGCAAGCTCAGATATTCCTTTTGTATAAAGCAACAACAAAACAAAACTATGAAAAACATTAACTGAGCAAAAAAAAAGAAAAACAACAACAACCAGAAAGACAAGTGTAAGACAAAGAAAACTATGATAGGTGAGACTTATGTACAAGTGCTGATTACAAGACAATGTGATTCTGGTGGTGAATGATCAAAGACAAGTAGCCAAGCAACGCCTGTAAGGTTTCAATACCTGATAGGAATTGTAGTCCTGGAGCACGTTCCTATTACACGGATTATTCAGTTAGCTACATTTTATTGTTGCCGATTTTACATGATCCGGGATTATTTGGTTCTTTAAAACTCACTCTGGAGTTGCTGTCATAGTAAAAGGTCAGTAAGATCAAACTTGCTCAGGACCAGGAATATTTTATGTAAAAAAGATTAGATAATGGTCTTATTCAAGGAGGTGTACATATATATACACATTTAATTGTTTATTAATTTTCCATGAACAGCAATGTGTGAGGATGCAACAATCACATGTCAATACTGCTATGCTTATGTGTATTCTAGGAAACCAGCTAGCAAGAACATAAATGCCACAATTAGATGAGCTTGGTTGTGCCATTTGTTCTCGGATGTATCTAGCGATGCACAAAGACTGGTACCAGCGCCACAATACTGACATTGTTGTATAAACACTTGCTGTTATAAAAACGTCAGGGTGATCACAGTAAATGTTGACTATTTCCTTACATTTATTCTGTGCATAATCCCAGACTTATCTCCTTCTCCATCAGGCTAGCACTTACCTACTTCCTGTTTATATACCTGTTTATATAGGCACTCCCTTGCAGCCTCTTTGCTAAGGAGATTCCTAAATTCTAAAATTCTTGTTGTTGGTTAAAGACACATATACTTTGCCTAAGATGATATGCTTAGTGATAACTATCAGGAACTTTAGCCAAATGTTATAATATTAGCTTATTCTGTGTTTAGTGCTGTTAGAGTTTAGAGTATAGATTATTGTGTAGCTGCACTTGACTATGTTTGTTTTGGTTATCATCCTATTTTTCTGTTGTTTTATGAATAATTTGAATTTTGCATTCATCCCAGATGCACATTGCTACTGTAGTCAGCAGGTTTCCATTTGGAGTGCATAAATACAATATTAGATTATGATTTTCCTGCTATGAAAAGCTGATCTGAAGTCTTAGGCAGGTTTAGAATGATTTCAGAGCTGACTCAGCTGACTCATAGCCAGGAAAGAAAGTGTAAGAATATATATATATATATATATATATATATATATATATATATATATATATATATATATATTAAAAAAAGGTAAAATCTTGAAAATTAATTTATTTGAATCATTTTAATTTATTTGGGTTTGCAAGCAGCAAAGCCTGGTTTGTTGAATTTTTGCTGAACTGTTTGTTTTTAAATCTTTACATGAGTGTTTCTTTCACCAAAAATACAGTTGACTGCTTTTATTAAAAAAAAAAAAATCTCTTCTTTACCCTTAACACATTTTCAAACACAATACATTGCTGAATAATTCTATTTGTTGTTATAATATGTCTTATTGGCATCAGACCTACCAATGTCATTACTTTACAATTTGTGTATATCATGGCAGTTTGCATTGATGCAGCCAGCTATTAGGATTCATCTAGCATACATCCCCAGAGTTGTTTTTATTATGCTAACTAAGATTTGAAAGATTAGAAATAAACCTGTTGTTAGTACTATCAGTAACGTTTTGTATTGAATGAACTAAACAAATGATCTAACTAGCATTTTAACAACCCTAGCTCTAGTAAATAGACTAGCGGAAGCTAATTGCTAGCTATCACAGTGCATGCTGCTTTGACCAATACAAAGTGGACATCACAGTAGCAGTATGCTTGTGTGTGTGTGTGTGTGTGTGTGTGTGTGTGTGTGTGTATGTGTGTGTGTGTGTGTGTGTGTGTGTGTATACCATATTCCTGCCTCATGACTAGTGTTCCTGTTTCGGAATGAATCATGGTACTTTTTCTGCTTTTGCCATTTCATATTAACAATTGCTTCCTCTCTTAATATACTTTTTTCTCCATTTTGCTCTTTTCACAATCTACTTCTTAGAACCAGTCATCTGAAGCTGTATTTTATTATGTCCACACCGCCACATTCTTTATCAAGGCTTACAGAGGCAGTAAACTGAGACCGCAAGTGAGGGATGAAGTTTCTGTGGTTAGTAGGTTTACACAGCACGGTCTGAACCTACTACTCTCATTATGTAAGCGCTCTGGATGTACGTGTCATGCTGAAGGCCATGCTGAAAGCGCATTCAGTTCCTCATTCTTGTGCAACCGTCTCAGAGGTAGAAAGTAACCAAGCAGTTTACAATTTGTTTACAACAAGTTCAACAAATTGTTGAAAAGGTGAAAGTACAGCTTGAAGTTTTTACCTTCAGGTTAAAGTAAAAAAAAACAAACAAAAAAAAAAAAAACTGCTTTTAGTTACTGCTGATACATTGGTGCTGTGTTCTACAAAGAACCAGGAATGTTTGAAAACATTTGCTGAGGCAGTAACTAACAAAATTATTATTATTTCTAATCTATTCAATTTAAACTAGCATGCTAATCATTCTTACTTTACAGACTAGCTGAATGAATGTAATAGCTAGCTTTCACAATACACAAAACAAAGTGCACATAGCAGCAGATAGATGACAGCCTCACTCTTGCTGTCACATTCTTTAAATTTGAGATCGGTTAGGAATTTCGATTAGCTGCTTTTGTTCGAAGTCACGAATCACAAAAACATGATTATAGAGAATTGAAGCAATAAGGCATGTGAAAAATTTAGAAAAAATTGAGTTTTCACCAATCCAATATTAAGCCTAATAAAGTGCAGATACAAAAAAAAAGAAAAGAAACATTTTCATGCATGTGAAAATGCTTGTAGGATTTATGGTACCAGGAACCCTTGTCTTGACATGACCTGCTAAAGTTCATCACACATGGATGACAGGCATTATGGGGACCTTGCTATCTTTAAACGCATGCTGAAACCCAATCTCTTCCCAGGTTCCCTAAAGCATTGTAAAGGTAAGATCATTTTAATGGAAAAGAGAGAGAGAGAGAGAGAGAGAGAGAGAGAGAGAGAGTTTAGTGAGATGTTTACTTGACCATTTTATGACCAGCTTTGTGCTAATTGTGCTTTGTGCGTTTAAGAAACTGAGCCGTCTACAGTAAGTACTTTAAATGAATCAGTATATTACTTACTTATCTCTCAGAACCTGCAGTGCATTAGCTTGTGGCCATCTTTAGTCCCTGATTGAGCTGCGGGTTTCTGCTTGTAACATGTAGACAAGGTCACCCATTGCCAGCAGAACTACATGAAAGACCTGAAACTAAGCCAAAAGTTTTTTCGTTTGTTAGTTTGTTTTCTCAATGTTTGTACAGGAAAATCGTTTACCAAAGTGTGCATATTTTTTTATTTGCAGTGTCTGCAATGTGCCGTTTTGCCATCCCCTAGTATAGGCATATCCACTTTATAATCTCTCTTTCGCTTTCTAAATCTTTACAAATTTACAAATGGTCACTTATTCATTCTCATTGTTTGCAAAAGCCTGTTTGCATACAATCGTTAGATTTATTTATGATTATTTACTTTATGATAACAAGATATTGGTCACCACTGAGTCTTTTTTAAAGTACACTTGTCAAATTGCATTTTTATCCACAAACTGCTGCCAAAACTAGTCTACTTGGATAAAAAATTAAAATGACAACTCTGGCAACCCTGCTTGTAGAGCTCCTTTCACATTGTTTCACATTTAACTTGTCCTTTGCTTTTCACTTTGGATGAGACTTATTAAGGTGTGGATGTTGGGAAATGAAAAGGGGGAAGAATACATTTTTTGGAGGGAAAAAGTACAATAGATAATGTTTAAGTTTCTAAAAACAAGTTTAGAATGGAGGGAAACTAGACAGTTGTTGCTAAGTAGCTAGTTCTCCTTTACTCCCCTTGTATACTCAAATAATTTAATAAAATCTTGAATCTAAATCTTGGAATTGTAATATTAGATGCAACAATTTTGTGTAAAACTAGATACACTGGAATTATATTCTGTATGCTGATATTATTAAAAAACAGTTAGATGAATGTTTTTTTCCCCTTGTTTGCTTCAGCTTGGTGGAGATTTTTCTGTCGCTAGAAGAAATGTGTTGCACCATTTTATGATTTATTTTCTTGGCTTGGACTTTTGTTGTATAAACCATATTTTCTGCAACACCTGAGCCTTTGATAGAAGATTTAGGCAACCTTTCAGTTTTATGAAGGCCAGATTTAACTTGTGCTGAGTTTCAGAACTGCCTTTTAGATGTTTAAATTGTGACCTTTCGGTTATGTTGAATGGAAAAAGGTCTGGATTTCTACTAAAGATCTGCTGTTATGTGCTCATACTAAGACTCTCTGTCTGGACCATTATACTACAGTGGGATTTATAATCCCACTATACATGTGATTTGGAATAGGATGGTTTCCTTTGTAGTCTAGTCGCTTCGTTATACAATATAATTTTTTTCTTTTCTCTGGCAACTCTGTGTTGTTCCCTTGATTAATTCATTCTTTTTTTAATTGATGTGTGTATTTAATAGCTGTAAATATTTTGGATAATATATTTACTGATCTTTTATTATTGAATCTGTTTACCTTTTTTTTTTTTTTTTTTTTAAAGACTTTTTTTTTTCTGCACATGCATTTCATTAACATGAACTCTAAACATTCTGCTTGTGTTTTTATTCAGACCCATCTATTTGTAATATTAAAAATTTAATTATCTCCTATAAACCGCTCGACTTGTAATGGTAGACATTACATATGGCCTGGTGTACAGTATTTAATATTTACTTTAAAAACAAATCTTTGAAAGTCTTCAATGGGATTTCGAGTTTTTTATCTTTATTGATTGTTTACTGATTTTTTTAACCTCAGTAATCTTTAGACTTTAGACTGCTGTGCCAAAAAGCATTTGGTTCGGCTGTTTTTAAATGTGCTGTAGAAAATGAACTTGACTTTACCCGACTACAGCCACACCAGCACTGACTGCTAAATAAAAGTGACTTTACTAAATGAAGTTCCCTATTTGCTAACACTTCACGCAGGTACTCTCGACATCTCAAGACGTGCCAGCCTGCAAGGACACATTGAAGCTAGCGATGGCCAAATTAAACAGCGTCTGGCAAAGTAAAGACTCGAGACAGGTCCGTTATCTCTCAGTGGGTGCAGGAGGACGAGGCTCCACCTGTTTCCTTAAATCAATTCATGAATGCTGCAAGTGAATGCAAATGAGCACACCTGGCTGTCTTCCTGGCACAACAATGCTATCCAAAGACAGCCGCCATATTTGTAATTAACAGGAGCTGTATGTAGTGTCAAATGAGAGGGGACGAGGCGTTGGGGTTTCTCACCGGTGAAAAAAGAGAAAGCCCCCTTGTTCTTTTGTTGCTTTGACCTTTTTTCCCTGAGCGACCCTGCTGGGCCTGGCTTCTGTAGTTTCTTGTACACTTTATTACAGACATACACATTTGCTTTGACAATCTACCAATGCATCTGTGCAGGTAAATATTTCTTAGTGGTCTCTCTCTCTCTCTCTCTCTCTCTCTCTCTCTCTCTCTCTCTCTCTCTCCCTCTCCCCCTCTCTCTCTCTCTCTCTCTCTCTGTCAGTCACTTGTTCTCTGACTCATTCACAAAGGCTGACCTCCTGCCATTATTCCTCTTCATTTCTCCCCTTGCTTCCCCTTTTCTTTCTCTTGCTGCCTGCACCCTTTGTATTTCTCAATTATGTTTGTGTGAAAGCAGCTGAATTCCTCCCGGTTTTACAGGTCAGTCCTCTCAAAAATGTGCTAATGCTAATTCACTTGACGGTAAACACATCCTTCTCCTGCAGCTGCAGGTTCCCACAAAAGCATTCAGGAATCTTACACACCCAGGGGCCTCTCCATTCCTGACATGTCTTCCTGCCATGCATGTACACACACACACACACACACACACACACACACACACACCTCAGCCCATTCCTTCCTAATGCTTAACAAGAATGGACCATGAGCCTTATTTGCGTATTTGTATACCTCGTAAAATCGTTAGCTTTATGACAAATAGATTTTCTTAGTGCTAAACCCAAAACTGTAGGTTTTTTTTATTCAAAATTGTTGAAAGAATACCAGCTTAAAAAATGCCTGAACTTAATTAGACTCTGAATTTGTATTTTCCATTATCAAAAAATATACATTGCTTCTTATTATCTGTAACCAAAAATGTTGACCTGAATACCTAAATAAACCCTGGCTTTAATGGTTTTATGATGTCAGCCAACAGCAACACCTTATTCATAATGGTGAAGCAAAGATAATAAAAAAACAAAGTGTAGCAAACATCATTGCTGTCTAACAGCTAAAGGGTTAATTATGTACTCAGGTTACTGTCTTTGTGACATTTCTCTCTGTTCTCTATGTTTCTATGTGAATTTCCTCTGGGATTTTCGGGCTCTTCCAACCTCCCAAAAGCATGAGGGTAAGTGGATTTGGCAAAGCTAAATTGCATCCCATTCTTTATGTATTCCTGCCTCTGCATCCATCATGAACCTCACCAGGAAGGCTTGACTACAAAAAGTGTAAGGATTAACAGCCAAACAGGTATTTACATTAAAGCATATGTGATCCCAGTGAGCAGAAATTTGATTGTTCACATGTTAACCTTTTCTGTAACAATGATATAGGATTTTACCAAAAAAATGTATATCAATAATTAACCTTTTTTATAGATCTATTTATTGATATGCAAAAAGTGTGTTTATATCTCTATTCTAAAATGTTTTGCTTGCTTACCTCCTTTACTGTATAGATGCAGCTATTTTATTATTTTTATTATTTATTTTATCTATATTATGTCTATAATATATTTTATATGTAATTGGTAACCGTCATTGTTGATTAAAATATAGTGGACTAAAAAATACATATATTGAATCATAAATGTAGTTGAGTAGAAAGAAAAAGTTGTTTATACACCGACAAGGCATAACATTATAACTGCGCGCCTAATATTGTGTTAATCCCCCTTTTGCTGGCTAAACAGACCTGACCCATTGAGCATTAACAGCATTAACCTCTTCAGAAATTTGAACTACAGTAGCTCATGTGATGGATCAGACCACACGGGCCAGCTTTCGCTCCCCAGGTACATCAATGAGCCTTGGCCACCCAAGTTTACTTGTCCAACTCGCTCAAATCCTTACACTTGCCTATTTTTCCTGCTCTAAATCATCAACATCGAGGACACAATGTTTATTTGCTACTTAATATATCCCACCTAAGGGATAATCAGTATTATTCACTCACCGGTCATAATGACTTCTTATAGGCTGCTCATTAACGTTTAGAAACGAACAAAAATTGGGTTGTTGCACAGTGCATTGTAATACAAGAGAGGAATCATATACAGGGTGTGCAATTGAACAAAACCGCAACCGAGTGCCTGTGTAACAGTCAGCGCAGCACTCAAATAGCACAACGGAATTGGGTGTGATGGAACACTGGCTCTGAGTTATGTGTGTTTGCCTGCGTTATCTCACATATCATACCCTCATATGCCTGTGATGCCAAGTTTTAGAGAACAGATCTAAGGATTGGAGTATATCTTTACAATACTTTTTTCTTTCATTATATCTAAGTTATATCTATAAGTTTTTATTTTAACTTTTTTTTAAGATTGCATTTTGCCTTTTTATTTTTTCTTCATTTTTTTTTTATAAATAAATTCATTCTTATATGCAGTGCCCCCTTCAGGCTGAGTTGCCCATCACGTTGTTTTTCTCCCTTTGTGTTCGATTAAAAAAAAAAAGTGGTGGGAGATTAAGGCAACATGTACAGATAACGCTGATGGAGGAGTTGATTTTCACTCATGCAGGCATCTTAGGTGCATGAAAATGAAAGGATGATTGGGAGCCTAATCAAGTATAGACTTGAACAGCAATTTTCACCATCTTACACTTTATCAACTGTTGCACCATGTGCCTGATACAGGTCCAGCCAAGTCTTTCAGCAGACTGAACTGATTTCATAAAAAAAAAAAAAAACTACTGTAGTACAGCTGATAAACATGTGAGGGGAAAAACTGGCTGCAGTTCATTGACTTTAGTTTACTAAACATTCAGCAACACAACAGACTTTCATATCATTTATCCATTTCTGTTCTGAGTAGTGAAAATGTAATTATGAAAAACTACTTATTCTTTCAGCTGCTCCCATTAGGGGTCACCACAGCAGATCATTCATCTCAATACTACTCTGTGCTCTACATCTGCCTCTTTGAAATTAGCCACCTGCATGTTTTCCCTCACCACACCCATAAACCTCATCCTTGGCCTTCATGTTTTCCTCCTCCCTACCGATCTACCAATATACCCCATGACCCTCCTCTGCACAAGTCCAAACTATCTCAATCGTGCCTTTCTCACTTTGTATCAAAAACGTCCTACATCTGCTGTCCCTCTAATAAACTCATTTCTAATCCTGTCCATCCTCATCACTCCTAATGAAAATCTCACCACAATCCTGTAAACTTTCCCTTTTACTCTTGCAGACACTCTTCTATCACAAATCATTCCTGACACTCTTCTCCACCCACTCCACCCTGCCTGCAGTCTTTTCTTCACTTCTCTATCACACTCTCCATTACATACCAGCACACTCCTCCATTCCTCAGGCATCCTCTCATCCTCTTAATGCTGCGCTCACTTCCTCCTTACTAATCCTATCCACTTCCTGCTTCACCATCTTCTCATTATCCCACCTCGCTCTCTCATTTTCCTCATTCATCAGCTGTTTAAAAATTTCCCTCCATCTTCTCAACACAGTCTCCTCACTAGTCAACAAATTTCCCTCTCCATCCTTCATTGCTCTAACTTGCAGCACATCCTTCCCGGCTCGGCTTCTCAGCTTCTCATACAGCTCCTCATATGCCTTTTCCTTGGCTTTCGCTACATCCCTCTTTACCTGCTGTTGCGTTTTCTTGTACTCCTGCCTACTTTTCTCATCTCTCTCTTGATCCCAATTCTGTTTTGCCAACCTGTTTCTCCTTATGCTTATGCTATCACTTTTGCAGTAGTTGCCCAATCATCCAGCACCTCTTCACCACTGAGCCCCTGACCAACCTCTTCCCTCAGTCTCACACTACAGTCTTTCTCCTTTAGTTTCCACCATCTTATTCTTCTTTCAGTCCTCACTCTCCTCCTCTTATTCTTCACCTTCAAAGCTATCTTACAGACCACTATCCGATGCTGTCTAGCTAAACTGTCCGCTGCCAACACCTTACAGTATCCAATATCTTTTAGTTTGCATCTCATGCATAGAACATGTGTGCACCTTCCTCCACTCTTATACGTCACCCTATGATCCTCCTTCTTCTTAAAATAAGTGTTCACCACTGCCATTTCCATCCTTTTAGGATCTACCACCATCTGCCCTTCCACATTCCTCTCCTTAACGCTATACCTACCCATCACCTCCTCATCACCTCTGTTCCTTTCACCAACATGCCCATTAAAGTCTGCCCCAATCATTAATATTTCTTACCTAGGTACAATCTCCACCGCTTCATCTCTAGAGGTTTTCCTTTTCCTCCATCCCACAACCCACTTGTGGAGCATAAGCACTGATGATCACCCCTTCAGCTTCCAGCTTCACGTTCATCACTTTATCAGAAACTCTCTTCACCACCACTACATTCTTACTGTACTCTTCCCTCAAGATCACCCCTACATCATTTCCTTTTCTATCCACACTGTGATAGAACAGTTTAAAGCCACCTCCAATGTTCCTGGCCTTACTCCCTTTCCCTGAACACACAACATATCTACCTTTCTCCACTCCATCATATCAGCTAACTCTCTCCCTTTACCAGTCTTAGTATCAACATTTAAAGTGCCCACTCTAGCCTCCACTCTCCTAACCTTTCCTTTCCCTGTTTTCTCTGTAGACGACTTCCTCCTCTCCTTCTGCTCCATTGGCCAACAGCAGCCCAATTTCCACTGGTACCCTGTTGGCTAACAATACCTGTGGCGGTCGTTGGTAACCCGGGACACGACAGAGCCGGTATGGAATTTAGGTTTGTGATCCACATATATAATTTGCCCTTCTTAACGCAACCCTTTCGCATTTATTAGGGCTTGGGACCAGCACTAAGAGTGCACCGGCTTGTGCAGTCCTAATGGCTGGATTAAAATTATGAAAAACATTGATGAAAATAAAGTTGTTTATGAGTACATGGTGCGAAAGTTTTATGACAGTGTTAGACAATTATTTTTCATCATTGTTTATAGACAGTTTTTTTTTATGGGGAAAAAAGAATTCCACTTTTCAAAGAACACCTACATCTTGTGCATATTTAATAAATATTGACTGTTTTAAGATGAGGATTGAGAATCAAAAGGCTCTGGAGGTATTTGGAGTATTACAAGTTAAGAAAACCAAACTGATCTCCTGAACCTGGATCAATACACTTAAGCTCACACAGCCTTTTGAATAGAATAACTGAAGCAGAAATGACAGAAAAGTATCTTGTGATTTCAGGTTCCTCAGTTCCTCAAATGACTGTCATCACGGGTCACGTGATTACATTCATCTGACCGGTGTCTTGCTTTGCATGTCATGTCATGCTAAAAATATAAATGATTTACTTGTATGTTGTTTCCTGCCAAGTACAACATGAGAAACTTTTTTAAAAAGTGCAAAGCTTCGTAACCAACAACAGGATATTTGTCAGCGTGGGACTGATTTTTTTCCCTCTTTTCCTGCAGTTTTTTTTCCTCGTTATGAGTGGATGCAGATGTTTAGGGTCGACTTAGGGGTTTGTTAGTCTATTGTATGATCTGATGGCAAAGTGGAGTTCTAATCAATACAAACTCTCACATGTTCTCTGCTCTCGCTCTACTGCAGTAGCAGCGCGCTGAGAATTAGCACCTGCTTGCGTGCTGGGACAATTTTCTCCTGATTGTGATCCGAGTGTGGCTGACTCCTTTTGCCTAAAATTCAACCATCTAATTAACAAAACTCAAAAAAAAGTCTGCCTCTTCTCCATGTTACATCAATACCTGCAATCATGCACTGCAGCAGTGAGAATTATTATTTCATGTAGGCCTGATAAATAGATTCTAATTTCTAAGAAAAGAGAAAATCAGTACACCCAGTCTGATTACTGATACTCTATCAGTAGTGAATTTTAACAGAGCTAAGCAGTTTTAGCATAATCAATTGATATATCAGTTATATATATATATATATATATATATATATATATATATATATATATATATATATATATATATATATATTAGGGGTGTAACAGTACATGTATTCGTACCAAAAATTGGTACAGGGCTTTCGGTTCGCTTACCGAATACAATCCTTTTTACATGCGGAACATAGATAGTTAAAATCTTGTTTTCTCCTGCAGGAACATATTATGAATTATTATTGTTAAACTTTAAAACTTACAAAACAATGTCAAAGGTATAAAAAATAAATTTGAGTTAGTGTGTCACTGTGGCTACTTACTCCCTACTGGTAATAAGATTTGTTTTGTGCATGCATTAAAACGCAAAAGAATCCTTGGCACTAATGTTAGCCGCTAACTATGGATTCTTTAGCGTTTTATGTCTAGCTTCAAGAATTTCACTTAAAAGGAAAAAATCTTGAAAAAATTATAGAAGAAATGAAAACATTTGTTAAAGTTTGCTGAAATAAGTAGAACGGATTAAAGGTAAACAGGTGCAGGTGATTAATAGGAGGGAGAGGCTGAGCGAAAGTGTTGTGCGTTTGAAGGGGGGGGGGCATGGCTGATGGTTCTCTGACATAAACACACACACACACACACACACACACACACACACACACACAAACAAACTTGCATACACATCTGTATTACTAAAATGGGGTCTAACAAATATAAACTATTCAATTAAATTTTACCATTTTTTTGTGCCAATTAAATTGTTTACTGAATGTAATTAATATAATAAAAAAAGTGTATTGCATTAATTTCATAAATTTAATTATATTTTATGTTATTTTAATAAACACCCAACATATATATATATATATATATATATATATATATATATATATATATATATATATATATATATATATATATATATATATATATATATATATACAACCTCCATATCTGTAGGTGGGGGTGAAATATTGCACCCTCTGCTTGAGAGAGGAGATCCCTTCTCAGAGGGATCTCCCACAGAGGACGGTCTCAAGAAGCAGTGCGATGGGGGAAATGCATGCAGGCATCTTCTCCACCTTTTCTCCCTGCAACCACACCACTCCACTGCCCTACCTCTCATTCACACACATGTACTCTGTCTTAGTCCTACTGACTTTCATTCCCCTTCTCTCCAGCGCATACTTCCAGCTCTCCAGGCTCTTCTCAACCTGCTTCCAACTCTCACCACAAATCACGATATCATCTGCAAACATCATAATCCACAAAGACTTCTGTCTGACCTTGTCCGTCAACCTGTCCATTACCACTGCAAACAGGAAAGGGCTCAGAGCCGATCCTTGATGCAGTCCAACCTCCACCTTGAACCAGTCTGTCGTTCCTACTGCACACTGCACTGCTGTTACACTGTCCTCATACATGTCCTGCACCACCCTCACATACTTCTCTGACACACCTGACTTCCTTATACAATACCACAACTCCTCTCTCGACACCCTGTCGTACACTTTCTCTATATCCACGAACACACAATGCAACTTCTTCTGACCTTCTTTATACTTCTCCATCAACAGTCTCAAAGCAAATAAGGCATCTGTGGTGCTCTTCCTCGACATGAAACCATACTGTTGCTCACAGATGGTCACCTCTTCTCTCAGCCTGGCTTCCACTACACTTTCTCATAACTTCATGGTGTGACGGATCAACTTTATTCCCCTGTAGCTACTGCAGTTCTGCACATCTCCCTTATTCTTAAAAATCAGTACCAGCACAATCCTTCTCCATTCCTCAGGCATCCTCTCATCTTCCAAAATCTGGTTAAACATTCCTGTTAAAAACTCCACTGCCATCTCTCCTAAACATCTCCATGCTTCCACCGGTATCTCATCTGGTCCAACCGACTTTCCACTCTTCATCCTCTTAATCGCTGCTTTTACTTCCTCCTTAATAATCATATCCACTTCCTGCTTTACCATCTCCACACATCTCTCTCTCTCATTTTCCTCATTTATTAGCTGCTTAAAATACCTCACTAGTCACTAGCCTTCCCAGCTTGGTCCCTCTGCCTGGCCAAACGGTATAAATCCTTTTATCCTTCCTTAGTGTCCAACTTCTCATACAGCTCCTCATATGCCTTTTCCTTGGCTTTCGCCACATCCCTCTTTACCTGCTGCCTCATCTCCTTGTACTCCTGCCTACTAGTCTCATCTCTCTGTCAATCCCAATTCTGTTTTTCCAACCTCTTTCTCCTTTTTTGCACTCCCTCATTCCACCACCATGTCTCTTTCTGCCCTTCCACATTTCTCACATTAAAGCCATACCTACCGATAACCTCCTTATCACTTCTGTTCCCTTCAACCACATGCCCGTTTAAGTCAGCCCCAATAACCAATCTTTCATTCCTAGGTACACCTTCTACCGCTTCATCTAACTCACTCCAGAATTTTCCCTTCTCCTCCATCTCACAACCCACTTGTGGAGCATAGGCACTGATGACATTTATCACCCCCCCCCCCCTTCAAATATCAGCTTCACGTTCATTACTCTATTAGAAACTCTCTTCACCTCCACTAAACTCTTACTGTACTCTTCCTTCAGAATCACCCCTACATCATTTCTTTTTTCATCCACACCATGAAAGAACAGTTTAAACCCACCTCTAATATTCCTGGCCTACTCCCTTTTCACTTGGTCTCCTGAACACGCAACACATCTACCATTCTTCTCTCCATCATATCAGCTACCTCTCCCTCTTTACCAGTTTACCAGCTTAGTACCAAGATTTAAAGTGCCCACCCTAACCTTCACTCTCCTACACTTCTTCTTTTCCTGCTGTCCCTGTAGACGTCTTTCTCCTCTCCTTCTCCTCTGAACCGGCACTAAGAGTGCACTGGCTTGTGCAACCCTAATGGCTGGGTTCAAACTAATATCAACCAATCATTGATATAGTTTAGGATGCGGATGCCCTAAAACCCTTAGGGGAGCCAGAGCTGCATCCACATCCTTCGTGAAGGTGTGGGGTGAGAGTGCAAGACCAAACAGAAGAACCCGATATTGGTAAGCTTCAGCCCCGAAAGCGAACCTCAGAAACTTCCTTAGAGAAGGGAGGATGGATACATTAAAGTATGCAATCTTTAGATCTACCATGACAAACCAGTCTTCGGACCTGATCTGAGACACGACCTGCTTAAGGGGGCCGGCATTTTAAATGTCTCATTAGTGAACGGTTCAGCTGACGTAGATCTGGAATAGGAGCCAACCCACTGTCCATTTTGGGAACTATGAAGTATCGGCTGTAGAACCCGGAATCTCTTTCTGAATAAGAGACCACCTTGATTGCCTCCTTCCTTAGAAGAGTGTTGCTTTCTGTTCAATGACCAGGGTGGGACACACCCCGCCAAAGTAGGGTGTATGAGACCCACACTGAATCGTATAGCCTCGATCTACAGTACGCAAGAGCCACCGAGACACTTCCCAGGCTGCCAGGTAGTCTTATAGCGGTATCAGTCTCTCAGGATTGACCTCCGGTACACCTAGCTGGAGCATCGCCCTGGTGCAGCTCTAGTTGCCTCGAAGGAGGCAGAAAGTTTTTCTGGTCCGCTATGATGCCGGGCCAAAACCAAGGAGGGAGCTCGCTGGTGCTGGCCTTGCCCTGAAACACATTCCGTGGCAGGGTTAATGTGTGTGTGTGTGTGTGTGTGTGTGTGTGTGTGTGTGAGTGTGGGTGTGTTTGCATGCATGCAAAGCTGTTTACAAACCTGTAGCACTGATTGTCACATGAGAATAGTTTAGCATTACTGACCAGCATATACACAGCTTTAGGGAAAGGAAGGCTTTATTACTTTTTTTTTTTTTTTTAAGAAACTGCAAGCTTGCATTACAAGTAATAAAGTTGCCCTATGTTGAGTTCTCTGTGGCAGAGACTCTTTAAATTACTATAAACAACTGGCCTACATCTCAATTTTTTTACAGCAGGAAGCTTTTATTAACCTTAACCATTTATTTTATTAAAAATTAAGTGTTACATTAGATAACTAGATTAGATAATTAGCATTTTTTTATTTATATGTATTTTAGGAACTCAAGCTGCATCAACAACGCTTTGGGAACGATTCTTTGCGACCACTCTCTGGATTCCCGTGTGTAATCTGTCCAATGGAATGGCTATTAAAGCTACCAGGAAGCTATAAGAACACATCTGTTTGTTCAGGAGCACTCTGTGTGGGTCTGTTCTGTGAAAGGTAAGGTGCAGTAAAAATGTAAAGAATGGATAACAAGCAATCCTTCCGGCTTTGTGTGTCGCTTGCTTGTTTGGCTCTGAGGCGCACATTTGTACTCATCCCAGCGCAGCACAAGTGGGCATCCTCACCACTGCTCCATTATTCTTCATTCCTCTAAACTACTTTTCTTTTTCTACCCATCCTGAGGCATCCTGAGGATGCGTCAGCTCCAGTTGTGTCCCACCTCATGAAGATAATGGACTTTCAGAGAAGTAGATGCCGACACCACAAACATCCCAAACCATCTAGAGACGTACCAGTGCCATTTCGATTCCATTTCATGCATAATTTGGACATTGGACCTCTTCAAATAAAAAAATCAAGCATGGAGGAATTGGTGTTGGATCTATGATAATGTCAAATTTGAGCTATTTTATGAGTTGCTCAGTTGCTCCTGGTTCCACAAAATCAACTGGCTGTATAAGACTGTAGAAAGGACATAACTCATAATCACACACATGGTATTCATGGTAGTTCTTATTATCCAGTGTTTGTATTGTTTTAAGATTTATAATCACACCCTCGATGTCACCCAAATGAGAATTGGTTCCCCTTTTGAGTCTGGTACCTCTCAAGGTTTGTTCCTCACAACATCTAAGAGAGTTTTTCCTTGCCACATTTACCCCATGCTTGCTCATCAGGGATAAATGCACAAAATGTACTTTAAGTTCTGTAAAGCTGCTTTAAGACAATGTTCATTGTGAAAAGCACTGTACAAATTATATTAACTTAAACCTAAACAGGTCAGCCTGGTAAGCCAGCAGCACTGCCATGGTGCCAAGGCAGACAGCGGCTTGACTCACTGCTGTGTAAACCTTGCTCACAAAGATTGAGGAAGTCCGAAGGGGCTTGGTGGGCAGTGCAGCCTTAAGGGATTAGCCAGTGTCTCTTCAACCCAGTACATCGTCCCATAAACAAACTCTTTCAGACCCACTACATTAACGTAGGGAGAGACATTGGGATTGAAGAGGGGGGCCAAATATGGCCTGCTCCAGGACCTGGACACCTCAGTAAAAAAGGGCAGACCCCAGCACAGAGACAGTGATGTGGGTCGCAAAAAACGCTCATCCAGCTTGCTTAGCGGACATTGTTTCTGCTTCTCATATGGCCAAGCAATATCCAGCTTGGCGACAGCTAGAGACTGGTTGATATTAGCTCGATCAGAGCACCTGGTGACCCGGCATAGAGATGTTGTTCTTGCCCATATGAAGAAATTGGGGTTAGGATTAAATGCCAAGAAAACTGTTACGATGTTCTATTGGAAAAATTACACACGTGATTCAGAGCGTGGTCACGTGGAAGCGCGCCCAAAACGTTTTTGATGCATCGTCTTGTTCTCTCAGGGAACCAGGTTTAAATACATTGCCTAGAGAGGGTATGCATGCATGTATGTATATACACTACATAGACAAATGTATTGGAACATTTGACTTTTCCAGTCATATAGGGTTCTTCTCCAAGCTTTTGCCAAAGATTTGGAGGCACACTCCAACATCTAGTGGAACATCTTACCAGAAGAGTGGAGGTTTTTGTAACAGCAAACAAAGACTAAATGTGTAATGGGATGTTTGAAAAAAAAAATTTGTCCACATCCTGCTTGATCAATGAGTTCCACAATCGAATAAATAACTGCCTTTGGACTTTTACTTATTGTGTCAAAAAAAATGTGTGGTAATCACACGTACGGTATGCTGCAGATGCTAGATTTAAACCATGCTTCACACTTTTATGTACACTGCAAAAATGCTATTATGATGAAAAATAAGAATATACCAATGTGACAGATATGCAGTAATACCAATAGTAGGAACACAGCACATCTGCCATGCATTTACTCTACTGTACATGTCATTGCCATACATCATCAGTTCAGCTTTTCCAGAGAACAAAAGAGGCTCATTGTGTACACAGCAGGTGGAAAGTAGAGGAGAATTGCTTGACAGGGCAGTTGGTCATGGACTGGAAGAATGGTTTAAATGGGCAGTGGTGCAGCTCAACACCATTTAATGGTGTTGGTGAGCGGTGCAATGTGATTGGCTTGAGGGTGAAATAATAAGGGGACTTCCACCCTACAGTCACCACATGCTGGCCCTGCCTCGGCTAATTACAGACTACGGGCAAAACAAAGCATGACAGGAAATTCCAAGCTAATTGCATGAGACAAATAATGGTGTTTTTAATCAAAATGCATCAGTGGTGGAAAGCATCATAATTCTAAATGGGGAAAGGCAACAGAAGTTGAACATACATTATAACAGAGCACTGCTGAAGTCCCAAGTGTGGTTTGTCAGGATGTGTTGATAAATTTTTTGTTACTGCACAGGCAGTGGTTTTAGCTGCAAGGCGAATTATATTAATGCATTATTGTTTATATAGTGACAACTAACAGAGGCTTGTATGCACTTACTGCATTTGGCAGACCCTTTAATCCAAAGCTTCTGATCAGTAGTCCACTGGTTTTATTGTTATTTTCTCTTCCTTTTTTTGTGAGGAGATATTTGTTTTGCCTTTTCTGGAGAGAATCTAAAATAGTCTGAGGTAAAACTTCAGGAATTAATGCTTTGCAGGTTCTTTTAAGACCACACCACTTTGTATGAATTACTTCAGGCTGATGTTGCACTGTCATCTATTGTTCTTATTACACTGTGTAATGTTGTTGGCACACATCTGCACAAATGCACTTTGATGAAATGACAATACAAGCCACTTGGTTTGAGAAATATGGAAACAAATTTTGTAAATACAGGTTTGTGGCTATTAACAAAACTAATAACAGGAACTAACTTGCACATCAACTAATCAAAACAAATCAATGTTGCAGTGTTAAATTTTTGAGTTGCAACACTATGCTGTTTTCTTTTCCCAATAAAAGCATGTTTGATGGTGTTTTAGTCCTTATAGTACAGTCCTTTTAGGATGATCAACAAGGAGTTAAATAAACTTACAAACTCATGTTAGTGACTCATGTAGCAGCAAATCAAATAATTGCTCATGAGAAACACAAATTTGTTTCATGTTGCATCTTTATTTTCCACCACGGACTCTGTCCCCATGTGAAGACTTTTTCTCTGTAGTCTTCTTGTTGGCCAGTTCACCATTTCAGCATGGCTTCTTTTACTCTCTCTGGGGAAGAGAACATTCTGAGAACAGCTACTCTTTAATGTGGTTGAGACTGCAGCCCAGGCTTCCTGCCATCCTTGCATTCTCATACCCGTACATAATCTTTCTCTCCCTCTTTCTCCCTCTCTGTCTTTCTCGCTCCAGTCTAATCTTTCTCCTCCTTTTTTTCATGCCAGACTCTTGATAGTAAACACAGTCTCGGATGTGACAACAACGCAGCTCGCCATAAGGCGCTCTGATCCTCCCGACTTCAGGCTTTTGATTGGAATCCGTTCTCACTGATCCCCACTTAACAAATGTCCTCACCATTCTGTAGTCCAATTACTCACATGCTCAGTTGGTCCCACACTGAAATCACCAATCCTTAAGCTTTTTGTTCCAGGTACATTCATCGATTTGTTTTTTGGTTTTGGTCCTTCCATCTATTCTAAGGATCAAATTTTTCTCAGTTTTTGCTGTAAATCTAGTAATTCATGTTCCTGAGATTGAATCTACCCTAATGTGCATGCTTAGCTGTATATTTCTATTGTTCCATGTGAATGAGGGTGAGGAATCTTGCTAGATGTCTGCAGTCTACATTTCAGTCTGTTATATTGATTAAAGGATTACCAGTTCCTGGAATGACATGGAGGATTTAGCAGGACCTCCGCTCATTCTGTACAAGTCTAGCTGGCTTTTCTTGGGTAAATTACCTAAACTGATTGCTCATTCACACAGATAAATGTTTAAGGAACCTTGGAAGGTTGTCAATAGCCGAACAAACAAATGGTTTCATTTCTGATTTAATTTGCTTTCTGATTTAGAGTCCGGACCTGGATGCATAATTTTTGGCATTGTTTAACTTTAATTCTATGTTCATCATGCAGTCCAAATATAGAGTGCGTATTTGGCTGAGAGATTAATTCTATCGTCCAAACTGGTCACTGGTGAAGCTCCAAACAGCATGCCATTACCACTGGACTTGGAAAAATACATGGACACATAGAGAAGCACCCTTCTCAAACTGTTGCTGCCAAAACAAGATTCAGTTCTGTCAACACTTGATGTTGAAAGATGGTTCTGATTCAGCTACTGACATGCAAATGGAAAACTTGCAGCAGATTGTGAAAAATGACAGATTTATTACACTGCTAACACAGATATGACTTATGCATGATGCGGCTGTTTGAAATTTGAAAAGTAGCCCCTCGAATGGTGTATAATGCTTCAAAAAATGTCAATCAAGTTAAGATTAGGCTGGATGTGATGTAAATGTGAAGAGTCACGGCTGTTAAAGTCCATAATCATAATGTTGCTGAGAGCAACCTGGACAAAAATGTAAGAACTTTCCTACTTTTCTCTTTTTTTTCCAGTTGTCCAGTCTTCTGATGTGGAAAAAGATGAGTTAGGAATGAGCAGAGTAGAAACTGTTTGTGTCATGTCATTGCTTGTACAGTGTCCCATCATAGAAAAGTATTTTTAGGTTGGAACCAAAACAAAGTCAAGAAGTTCAAATATTTATCTAATGAGCAATTAATGAATTCAATTTGCTCAATTTGTTGAAAGTTTGTATAAATGTTTGTTTTCAAAAATTATGATTTCTATATCAACAGCTCCTGTGTGAGCTTTTATTGCTCACATTTTGCATGATCTAACCTAATAATAAAAGAGTCTAAAGTGTCAGAGTTTTGTAACAGTCAGAGCATTAACTGTCGAAGTAAAAAAAAAAAGAAAAAAGACAAAGAAAATCTCTTTATTTTGTACATTGTAGTCATAGAGGAACAGAACATTGTACTGTTTTACAGTAGGTAATGTATTAAACCACTCTGTTGTGGATTGTTTTCCTAGAAGAGCACATCCCATAATGCTTTCTATTTAAATTAATTTTAGTTCACATTTTAGGTTCTAAACAAAAAGTGTAACTGCACGCAAAATAAGCTATAATAATTCCTGTGTAATAGTATAACTTTTTCAAATTCCTAAGCTTTTTCTTTGCGATTCTTTACTCAGGAACCTTTTTTTTCCCCCCTGAACTGAGTGGGCCGGATGCAGTGTTGTGCCTATCATCATTTACTACAGTATTACCTTTGCTGATGTGGGCTTGTGTGTATGTGAATGTCAAGTCTTCCCAAAGCTCTTCTATCATTCCTTTTTGTCCGTCTTGTGAGACTACAGATGAGTCATTTAGCTTGACCTTTAACAGTGCTCAAATTTCATCACCTTAAATGCAGGCAGCTCTTCTTTCTCTCCTAACACACACACATTTGCACACTTGTGTGTTTGCCTTCCACACCCATCCAATCAAGCTTGGTCTTATCTCTCCCCTCTAGTAAGGCTTATCTTCTCTCTCTCTACTGATGCCAATCTCCTCTGCCTCGGTTTGTCTGTCCCTGGCCCCTCGGCCTAATCCCTCTCTCTGATAAACTTGGATATATTATTCACATCCACACCCTTCCACTCCAACACGCACACACACACTCACAGAAAAAATGAAAAGAGCTCTGAACGCAACTTGATGTGTGAATGCATTGTTTCACAAAAGTGATTTCTCAATGCAGGGCCTCATTTCCCCAGACCAGGAGTTTGATTTGTGCATTGTGTATTTGGTCAGAGCCTGTCTAAATCCAACTGCACATAAATACAATTCAAGACTGGCGGAACGAACAAGGGGTGTTTACCTCGAAGCACAGCGTGACAAAACCGGGACAAAACCGGGACACGCAGCTGGCACGTCTGCATGCATTAGATGGGATATGATTGGTTGTAGTGTGGAATTTGAACAATAAATGAAGAAAAGCACTGAGACGTAGAATCTCATTTGGCCCAGTTTTGGTTTTCCCATAATTAAAAAATTATAAAAAGCCTCAGGGATTTGAGTGACTTCTGACTGTGGTAGCTGCTTTTTTTTTTTATTCCATTTGCTCTTACTCTATTGATATCTGTTGCTCTCACTATGATGCATCAGGTGTGTGTATGTGTGTGCCAGAGTGAGTTAGCTGTTAGCTCACAGACACCCACTGTACAACAGCAGAGTCAGCTGGAGCAGATGGTGAGCCGTGGCACTAGTGCTAAAGGCACCAAATAGAGTCAAAGAAAGAAAGAGGCAAGGGACATCCCTCTATCTTACACCCAGGATTTTCCACATCAAGCCATCAAACACAACCACACCCAACATTTCAGAACTATGCTCATGCTACATGCTCATCTGGTTGTCTGACTGATGGCTCCCTGTACGAGCCTCCAAACAAATGCTCCCATTACTGTTTCTAGAATATGGAACATGAAGACTAATCTGGTGGGGCGAGGCGTTCCTGCCATTAATCAGGTAGATCTTCACTCTGGAGCTGTTGAACACGGACAGGGAGACGATGAGCCACTTGACACCAATAAACCTTCTTCACTCATGCTCTTTAGTACACTCGCAATCACTCAGAACATTAGGGGTCACCAATACTAAATTGTTCAAATAAAACATATCATATAAACCATATATATGTGTATGAGATTACTCAAAGTCCCAACATTAATTGGCAAGAGCTCTGTTCTCTCATGATGCCTTACAGTAAATAACATAACAATAGACCTACAGTAAACAAAATAATCCATGCTGTCAGGAGCCTACATAAGATTCTCAACAAACCAAGTGTGCATGTGACACTACTTGTCAGTTCACCTGAAAGTTCTAGGCCATGTCCACACTAGTGCAATTTCGTTTAGAAACGCACATTTCTCTCTCTGTTTTGGCTTTCCATCCACACTGAGATGGCTTTTTCTTTTGTCATTGAAAATGTAGCTTTTTGAAAACACTCTCCAAAGTGGATACATTTGAAAACAGTTTTCACATCGCAGTGTGGACTGTGAAAATGGAGGCTTTAAAAAACTATGACGTATTTTTAGTCATTGCCCCGACGTAGCCGGAAAGTAAATAAACTGACGGAACTGACTTATGTTTTGCTCATGCGCAGTACAGGCATGTAAGCGTTTTCATATGTTTCAGTGTGGCTGAGCAACTTTTGGGAAACTATTGAAAACTAAAGTGTGGACTTGGAGCCCTAGTAGTAAGTGGTAGATCAATTAAATAATAAGCGTTGTTTCATTTGCTTAATGGAGGCAAAATGTAATAAATGAAACACATAAGGTATGATTTTATCAGAAAATAATCTATAGTAAGGTGGTGTAATGGTCTTTGGTATATTTCTGTTATACTACACCAATCTGCTAATGTGATTTATATTTACTTATTAGAACAAATTGTAGCAGTTTATCTTTACTTTTAATCATTTGAAATTTCACGTTTTAGAATTTAATGTTATAGCTATGAACTGGTCCTTCTCTCACCAGCTTGGCATCTTACAGAGAAACAGCAAATCCCTTCATCCTGTGCACTTTCTAAGGAGCCAAAGTTGAGTCTAAATAAAAAAAATATGCATCTCAAAGATCCCCAACCTGCCCCAAAGTTTCATTTAATCAAATTTGCACACAACAAATTGTACACTCAAACCTTTCTAAGCTAATTCCATTAAAATCCATATTCTTTCGCTGATATTAAACTAGAGTGACTAGGCCTTGCCTCCGGATAATGCTCCAAGCAGATAACCTCCAAATAGAAATGAGATTCCTGCATCCTGTAGTGTAGAAGTATGCTTGCTCCAGGAAGCAGTCGATAAACTGGATGGACTCAGCATGAGCGCTGCACTTTATGCAAAATAATGCGTCCCTCCGAGAAGCCGTCACGCTCTCGTGAATAGCAACGGCTCACATCATTGCTCAGCAACAGCTTTCAGTGAGGAACGCACAAAGTAATAGAAAAAGCAGAACTTGGGATTGAAGAGTTCAGGATGGATGATGCAAGTTAAATGAGGCGGGTAGTAAATGCCAGAAGGGATTAAAGGTCATTCCTCCTGGCTTATGCAGTAGGGTCAGTTCAATTCAATTTTATTTGTATAATGCTTTTATCAATAGGCCTGGACAAAAGCAGCTTTGCAGAAATCTGGATTTGATCTGGATTTCAATTTAAATGCTTAATGAGCAAGGGAAAAAGGACACTGGCAAAGAAAACTCCCGAGATGGTATGTTTAGGAAATCTAAAGGTATCGGACTCAAAATGCAACGCATCATTCACTGGATAACACTGGATTATACGATTATAAATCATTCCAAGATACTTTTAGTGTCTGGTGGTTTTAAACTAGGCGAAGCACAGGTGTCTGTCATTGAAATATAGTATATATTGTGTTTGTGTGCTTTGTTTTGTCCATTTCATCTCTGGTCTGGTCTCATACTGAATTTTCATCTCAATCAAGTCAAAACAATTAAGAAAACATTTCACAATCAGGTTGACAAAATTAGTACTTTTTGCCACCTCATACTTAAAAAAAGAAGCTTAGTTTCACTGAAGAATGAAGTTAAAGTTAGATATCTTTCTTTATCAGACATACATAACATTCCAGTAAAATTCCCAGCTTGTTAAGAAGCTGTGGTCAGCCGAGCTAGAATGCAGTGCCCCTAGAGCTGATAGGGTTGAGGGTCTTGTTCAAAGACCCTTAAGTGGCAGCTTAGTTGTGCTGGGGCTTAAAACCCTGATCTGCTGATTAGCAACTCTGAGCCCAATATAACCAAAACAACTGACAATAAATAAAAATATATAACTTAAGTTACTTTTCACCACTGAAGCTCCAATACCACTGTGAGTCTGGCTGGTGTTGTTTTGTTTAAGTTTGAGTTGTCAGTCATGTTCATTACTGTTTTAGTGACTGGCAGTCCCATGAACATTGATATACATATAGTTTTCTATGCAAAACCCACCAGCCCACACTAGTGTTCACTAAGCATTAATCTGTCTATTAAAACACATTTTACTTCACCAGAGATCACTGCATTACTATCAGAGCTGTGATTAGAAAAAAACAAAAGTAAGAGATCTATACACAGACTGCATAGTTCACCAAAGCCAATTCATATAAAATTAACAAACAGATATATTTTACAGTATTTGCTTATTTGATTCACTAACATTAAATTTCATGAATGAATTATGACTATAATGAACATTTAATATAAAATGATTTAATTCTTCTACTTTTTCATGCAAAAATAAAGGCCAGGCTCTCCATGTAGTCAAATGTGGAACATGAGAGTGGTTAAGACTGGGTTACTGATCAGAAGGTTGGGGTTTCAAACCACAGTATTGCCAAGCTGCCACTCTTGGAGGCCTTAACTTTCTGTGCTCCAGGGGGCTGTATCAAAGCTAACACTGTACCCTGCCCCCATTTTTTAACATCATTTAGATATACGAAGAAAGAATTTCACTGTACTGTAATGCATATGTGATGGGTATAAAGCCCTTTCTTTCTTAAAGCAATTGTGTGCAGTATATGGATATGGAAGAGTGAAAACAAACAGCTCTTAATGTGTTGAGGAGATATGAACATATTGTGAAGAAAAGTGCTGGGATAAGCACAGGACAGATTTCACAATTACAGTAACAGTTCTTTAAAAATATCCACAGCATCTACAATCAAGACATACAGTAACACACTGACTTATTAAATGCTTACCAAAGAGGCCTCGGTTTCCCAAAAGCATATCAGTACAAAACCGTTGTAAAATAAATCATGAGCTTCCCACTGAACTTTCTTTAACTATCTTACAATTTTTTATATTTTGGACAGAGAAGCTGAAGGAGCCCAGGATCCAGGTTGTCAGCTAACCCCCGAATCATTCTGAGGCATGATGCAGGATGACACTTCACAGACTCGGTCACAGCGGCCCATGCTGTTACGCAATGACTCTTGCTGAGTGATTTTGAAGCGTGCAGCGCCAGCCTACGTTCATGGAGAACACAGAAGGGGAGAGATGACATTTACTATAGAACCAGATACACGCTTATTCACACGCAGGGTTCCTCAGATTGCGATTCATCAGATGACTGTCTGCTCTCATCAGCATGCGTGTAGTATATCTTATGTCCCAAGATGATTCAATTATAGTCTTTTTTTAGTCTCTTTCCGCTTTCTCCATTGTTAGTAGGGATACAGTTGAAGGCTCCAGCAGGGATAATGTCCTACTGCACTGCTTAGCATTAGCTTTACTGTAATTACTTGCCATTTGACTAGAATGAGTTACAATGAATGTTGTGTCCAGTGTGTCTAAAGGAACTGGTAGGTTTGTATTGGAATCTTAAGGAAAGGGTGTGAAAAAGAGAGAGAGGGCAAGATCAAGAAATGGAATGAGATGTGTGAGACAGAGAGAGAGAGAGAGAGAGAGAGAGAGAGAGAGAGAGAGAGAGCAGAAAGACCCCAGACTTTAATGAAACGCTGGCCTGGTTTCAAACTTTCCATACTGAGCAGCTTGCAAAACACCTTGGAGATAACGCTTGGGGATTAGCTAGCATTTCATTTCTTTTCCCCTCTTTCCCTACAGCTCCCTCTCTCTCTCTTTTCATGTGCTGGGCTCAACACTGCCACTGTAGCATTACTCCTGGCACCAGGGACTGACTTTCTGATACCACTCGGTGCTTACCCCAGCATTTGTTTATTTAATCCTGCATTTATGCACAGTGTATTAGAGCAAATGCAAAACAGCTTGCCACAGTTCACAGAAAGAGAGAGAGAGAGAGAGAGAGAATGTAAAACCAACATGCAATCTAAACACATGAAATCACCAAATAACCCTGCAGAATGTAAAAAAAAAAAAAAAAAAACCTAAACAAGAGCATTATGAACAATAAACTAATTTTAGTGTTAGATTTGGCAATAAAGATATATATATTCTTTATGTAATATGTAACTTCCATGTTATCATCTTTGATTGCTATTTTATTGCTACATAGCAATCGGTGCATGTCTTTCAGTGAAAAAGAAAATAAAAAATGTTAGAATAATTACAATAGTTCATGCACCATTGTCATATTCTATATTAGTCAATTAACTCAAAGGCTGCTGCGTTCTCTGCCTTGTTTTTATCAAACAAAAGTGCCCACTTTGAGTTGTGCACTAGCTGTGCACATGTTCCGATCACATATAATAACCTGATGCTTTACCTTTTTGCTAAAAGCACTACGCTTAACTTAAAACTGTTCCATCTAGCTGATTAGATTGTAGGCCAGGACATGGTAGATTCCTATTGGTTCTGGGGCAGTCCAATAAACATGAGAGAGTTGAGGGTTTGAGGTCTATTGGTCCAAAAAGCTTAAGGAAACTTTTACACTTTTTACACAAGATTAGATGTGATATTTTTTACAGTCCGACTGAGAGATACCGCATTGCCAATTACCTGTTTAAAAAGCGTGCAATACAACTGACATCAAACTACTTTTGAAAAAAAATAAAAATAAAGATGTATACACATCTTCTTGTGGAAACAAACCATCATTTGAAGACAAATATATACGTGAATATGCTTTGATTCAAAACTTCAGTGTATACATTTTAAAGATTACCACTTGAAGATTTAAAGATTTCCATTCACCCCCTAGTCAGTTAATGAGCTTTAACATGACTACAAAACAAAACCCCTGTTGCTATAAAGGAGATATTTATAGTCTCCATGCAGGAAGTATGTGACATCACTTCCAGGCTAACCCTAGGGAAATTATTTATCACTCTGTCACACTTCACAAAGTCAAATAATTGTGTGTTTCAGCTGATAGTAGTAAAAGCTAAAAGCTAGCAGTTTAACTTATTATTCTTCTATAAATAACCTATTTGACCCAATTTACTCATTGCCGGTGTTAAGCCACCAGAAATTTCTGTCTCATTTCAAAACGTGAAAACACTGACCCTATGAAAGACCTTCTAAAACGGTTGCAGATTAAATACAGTACATTAGTTTTTAGTTATGTTTTAAAGTAGTAGTTAAGTTTTTGTATAGTCCATATGTAACTACACAGCATTTGTCGAGTGAACTATGAAAACATGCTGCTTAATTATTGAACAAACCAAGATAGTCTCACATTCATAACCCTAGATATGTAAGTATTTGTATGCTAATTCTTTTTTAAAAATCCAATGGTTAACTTTAGTAGACACTAAAAGCTAAAAAAAAGTTTACACTCATTTTAAGAAGATCAAAAACAAATTTGTCTTGCCATTTTACCCAAAAAAACTTTGTTTTACTAGTCCAAATATAATTCTTTGTATTATAATGTCTCTAGGTTACGTTTGAAACCTTAATTCCCCAAGGGAGTGAGACGCTCTGTCAGAAAAGCTTTGGGAATGCCTCCGCATTGTCCACGCTCTGAATCACGTGTATAATCAGTCCAATCGGAAAGCACCGGCGGAGTGACATCTCGACCAGGAAGCTTAAAAGGACATGAAGTAAAACCAGCGCCATCTTCTGAAAAGGGAAGGAAAGCACTGCAGGAATGCAGGCAGTGTGGCATAGAGATGCAGTGTCTTGTTCCTTCGATGAACCATGGTTACATACGTAACCTGGAGACATTCCCCTTCAGGAACTCGAGCTGCGTCAGAAATGCTTTGGGAATGAGAGTCCAATCAAGCCAGACAGACAAATACCTGTCTAGTGTGGATGGCCACAGCTAGGGCAAAGGACAGAGGAGCCAGTTGTGGCACTGAAGTCAATGCTATATAACCTGATAAAGGTCAGCGGGGTGGACCAGCCTGCAGCGTTGCAAATGTCCTGGAGAGAAAGTCCAGAGCACAAGGCCTTAGAGATAGCCACACTTTAAGTGGAGTGCATGCTGACCCCAAAAGTAGCAGAGAGACCAGAGGACTCATAAGAGGAAGAAATAGCATCCACAATCCATCTGCTGAGCGTCTGCTTATTTGCAGGGAGACCTCTCCTCGGAAGGACATAGCAGAAGAACAGCTGCTCTAACTTTCTCCAGAGTTATGTTCTGTGTATGTAAGTCAGTTAAGCTTTTTCTTGGTCTGGGGGTAGAGGGTAGAGGAAGGCACTGGCTAAGCCTGGAGTAAACTTCAAAAAAGAAGGGGACAGAGAAGTCCTAAAGATCCCCTACTCTTTTGAGAAAGGAGATGGCCAAGAGGAACATAGTCTTAACTGTGAGGAACATGGTACCAGGTACCTCGGTCAGAGGCTCAAATAGAGGCCTTGACAAGGCCTCCAAGACAATGGCCAAGTCCCATGCAGGCAGTATAGGTTGTGCCTCAGCCTCCAGGTGCCAAGGAGAAAGCGTGTCACCAACAGTTTCTTACCCAGCAACTGCCTTAAGAGGGGGGAATGACAGACTGCAATGGCAGACACGTAAACCTTCAGGGTGGAAGGAGCCAACCCTTTGGCAAACTATTCTTAAAGGAATTTCAGCAGTGAACCGACTGGGCAGTTAACTGGATCTAGGCGGTGTTGTTCACACCATGCAGTGAACATGCGCCACCTCACAGCTCATGACATCCTTGTGGAGGGAGCTCTGAATTGAAGAATGGCCTCTACCACCTTGGTGGAGAGACCGGTGGCTAGGAGCTGCCACAGCTATAGCCTCCTGGGGGCCTTAGGAAAACCAGAGGGAGCAGTGCAATGTCAATGTCAATGTCTCAGCAAACAGGTCCACCTGAGTTCTGTGAAATTGTTCCTAGATTTGTCATTCGCCATTCCCCGTATATATATATATATATATATATATATATATATATATATATATATATATATATATATATAAAGCAAATATATATATATATATATATATATATATATATATATATATATATATATATATATATATATATATATATATATATTTGCTGCCTTCAAGGAGAGGTTGATATAGGAAAACAACCACAGTGTTGTCCATACGGACCAACACATGGTGGCCTCTGAGGTCTGGGAGGAAATGCCTCAGAGTTTGAAGCACGGCCAGCATCTCAAGGTAGTTTATGTGCCACATTTGATGCGACTTCCCCCAGAGACCTCAAGCACAGCGGCCACTAATGACCAGTCCCCAACCCTGTTAGTGATGCTTCTTTTGTAAGCGTTTTGCAACAATCAGCAACTTCCAGCACGGGGCCTTGAGTCAAAAACCCAGGATCTCTCCACACATCTAAGGCACGTATGGCTTGCCGCGTATAAAACCCCCAGGTCTTGTGCCACCACTGGGTCTCATGTGCAGGAGGCCAAGTAGAACCACATTGGACGCAGCTACAATCAGACCCAGCAGTCTCTGAAACTGCTTCAAAGTGAGTCCCTGGCCTTCCCTTATGGACTCGACATGAGCAGAGGACAGATGTGCCTGCATAAGGGCCCCATACTACGCCTAAATAAGTGGTCCTTTGTGAGGTAGAAAGCACACTCTTTTTGGGGTTCAGCCTTAACCCCAGTTCCTTTATGTGGGCAAGAACAACATCTAAATGCCGGACAGCCAGCTGCTCTGATTGAGCCAATATCATCCTATCATAGAATAGAAATGGAATACTTTATTTATTTGTCAATATTTAATGTTAAGGTTTAATGTTATTTAATATTCAATGTTAATATTTTATTTGTCACATATACATTACAGCGCAGTGAAATTCTTTCTTCGCATATCCCAGCTTGCTTGGAAACTGCCATAACACAGCACCCCTGGAGCACACAGAGGGTTAAGAGCCTTGGGAGATCACCTCGATGGCCACCTTCCTCAAGAACGTGAACCGGGAAGTTGAACTGTTGAACCGGGACGGGCAAGACCCGAACTGAATTATATAGCCTCTGTCTACAGTGTGCAGGACCCACCTAGACACGTCTGGTGAGGATGGTTCTCAGGAGCTTGGTGGGCAGCGCTGTGGCTTTGAGAGAGCTATCTAGCATCTCTTCGATCCACGGCAGCCCTTCATAACCACAGTCTCTCAGTCCGAGTATACTTGAATATAGTGACAACTTAGAGAGGCAGGAACAATAAGGCCTAGCCCACGACCTGGACACCTCGGTGAACCTTTCGATCAGGCAGGTGAGGGAGGCGAAAGAGACAAGCCCGTCTCCAACCCCTCTGCGAAGTCCACTTGTGAGGTCCTTGAACCATAAGTAGTGGGAGCACCCTCCTCAAAGGGTGCTTTTCGAAAGCGGGGCATTTGCATTGTCATGCAAGCGCAATCTATGCAGTCGGCTCTCTCAAGAACCGACCTTGCATGCTCCGCTCCCAGACAAGTGACACACTGTTTGTGCGTATCCCTGTGATATAGATAGGGGCAAGGAGGAACACTCTATTACTTTTACCGGACAAACACACACAGAGTGCTTCCTGAACAACAGAACCTGATGCTGGTTTCACTCCATGTGCTTATAAGCGTTCTGGTCATGCCGGTGACCCCACGCTTTCCATTTGGACTGATTATAAGATTAATTCAGAGCGTGGACAATGCGGAGGTGTTCCCAACGCGTTTCTGACACAGCTCGAGGTACTGAAGGGGAACTACAAATGAGACCAACATGCAAGATGCAATCAGCTTTCTGTTATTGGCAGAAATCTCTCCTGGATTGTACCACAGAACGAAAATAGATTTTATTTGTCAGCTATGTGAAAGTGCAAGTTTAGCAATACTTGGCATGAAAAAGGAAAATGTAGGGCTTGGTTCAGGACAGTTGCTAACTATGGAATTTGTGTGTGTTTTTGATGGCATAATATAGGTCTTAAATTTCATTCTTAATGGTATTAAAATAGTCTTAAAATGTCTTACATATGCAAACCCTGTATGCTTGTAGCTAGATTCATTTTTGTTTGATCAAGGACAGTCATTAAACCTATTTGTTGGTTATATGGAGACAAACAAACAGAATGTGACCAGTGTGGTCCTTAGAATGTTTTATACATTTTTGTCATACACCATTGTGTATCCTCGGATTCCATTCAATCAGCCAGTAACCACAAAAGCTTTTGTTTTGACCTCATAGATCATTTATATTCGAAGGAATTTAGCACAAAATTGCCTTCAAGTCTTCCGTTTGAATTCTTACTTGTTACTTGTTCCAGAGCTAGAACTCATCTGGAGCTTCCCCACAGGCCTGGGGCTCCAGCAGGGGGCATTTGGAAGGGTGCTGGTGCCTCTCAGGGGTACAGATGAAGGGATTTGTGGACCCACCTGTTTTTGCCTGACAGTGTGATGACGGGGAGCTCCGCTCACAGGCTGCTTGCTGAGAGATCTGTATGTGGGATAAAAGACCCCTGCTACTGCCATCATCAGACCATCAGGGAGCAGAGCGCCACATACGGTGTGCCATTTGGAGATGGCACATGTGGGTGCTGAGCTGGCAGGCCTCAGACTTGAACTTACAGGCTGTCATTTCAGCAGCTTTAGCTCGCACACACATCTCGTACTGCAGTCAGCACACAATGTGTAACACTATCATTCTCATGCAGACCCTTCATTTATATTTATTGGCCTTATATCATATGGGTTAAACTTTATTTAAGAATTAGTTTTAGGAAAAGCTTAATTCTTTTTTGTAACGGATAAGTATAAAGTATAGAGGCTCTTTTCAATTTATGCAACAGGTTTATGCCTGCTTTTATTTACATCCTCACACCTTAAATAAGCATACCTTATTATTTCTTTATATCCATGCACAGCTATCTATCTTGCATGTTTTTTTGCACACACATGCACACACACACACACACACACACACACACACACACACACACACACACACACAAAAAAATATAGCTGGACCTTCATCTTGGGGAAGACGACAAAGTTTGCAGGAGCCAAATTTGAGCTATGATTTCACAGACTTACTCAGAATAGCACCAGTTTGCACCATTAATCAAAATTTTTTTTATACCACCTTGTAAACCTGTCCCAGACTAAAGTGAATACAGTGTCTTCTGTTGTAGCCCATCCTCCTTTATTTTCAACATATGCATGTTGAGATGCCTCTCTTCGATGTAAAGAGGCTATGTGAGGATTAGCCTTCTTGTCATCTCACACTAATCTGTCCATTCTCCTTTGACCTCTCTTCTCAAAATGGTATTTCCAGCCAGCTAAACAGATGTTCTCTGGATGTTTTTAACACTTGAGACTGTTGTGTGTGAAAATCCCAAGAGATTAGCATTGAAATACTTAAACCAGCCCGTCTGGAACCAGCAACTATGCCATGGATCACATTTTCCTCAATTCTGACCGTTGAGGTCCACATTATAACCCTTGACCTGTATGTACTGCTTCAACATGATTGGCTGTTGACTGGATAACTGCATAAATAAGCATGTGTAAAGTGTAGAGTGCATAATGAATATAGGAAGCATTAAAGACAGTTAATAGAGAAGCACTAAATTTCAGACAAAAGCTGAGCAAAGCAAATTGTTTGTAGAAGGTGAAACATTGTCTAGTGTTAGATCATGTAAAGGTTTAGATTCCAGATTAAATCATATGTATTAATTTACATATCACTACATCACATTTCCTAAGAAACTAACATAGTCTGTTCCATTAATATCAGAGTTAATAGAGGCCATGTATAATTATCACCAAAGGCCAATGTAATTCAGCAAGCAACTGGAGTTAGTCCATGTTCAAATTGGACATGACTAGACGCTTCTATCTCGTATCAGTTGTGCGATACCCCTGTGCTCCATAATCAGAAAGTGCAAGTAATTTTAGAAAGTAATGAGAATATTAATTAGAATTACTTATTAGTCAAACTCATTGTGTTTGTTAGATGAGTTTCGTGACCAAGATGAGCTCATTTCTCTGTCCAAGCAGAAGGAACTGTGGTCCTCATGGCAAAGGTCTGGACCTCAGTAAATGGAACGGAGACAGAAAGAAACTGAAGATAGACAGTGTTTTATGATAGAGCACTAGATAGGATTGGGTGTAATTATGAAATCTTTACATTAGTAACTCAGATATTCAAGTTTGCAATTAGATAAAAAAAAAAAAAAAACACAGACGCACCTCATATTTAACACACTGTGTATGAGTTCTGCGAATTTCTTTTTTTTTTTACCCTGGCAGCAGTTATTAGCTTTCTTCAGGAAGTCTGAAATCTTGTGTTTAGCCTCACTACTCCTCTCGCTGTGTTTACTGCTGCTCACATGTTAATTAATCCAATTTCCGCTGCTTTTTTGCCCTTGTTAATATGCCTGTGCATTTGTTTATCAGTCATTTTAAAATGAAATTTTTTGCATTTTGGCTCATTTCTAGTTTTTTGTTTGTTATTTTTTTGTTCAGCAACACACTTTCCAAAAACAAACATTTCAATTCATTAAGTAATTGCTATTGTATTAAGGAAACAACTGAGGTAGGATTAGGATAGGGAAAAGCATTTTTTTAAAGATGGACACACACACACACACACACACACACACACACACACACACACACACACACACACACACTGGACAGTAGCGATTCCTCTCTGAAATGGGAAAAATAATATTCCTTTCCAGAATGAACAAAATCGTGTTTTTTCCAGTCGTGTTTTTCTTCGTGAAATATCAGCAGAATTATTTATTTCCATTTGATATCGGTTTTAGATGTTGTGAACGAAGAGTATTTAACAGTGCCAAGGTTAAAATGCCTCCAATGGAAAGTCGAGGAAATCCTGACCTAAAAGCCAATCTCTCCTCTTTGCTGTGTGGTGGGATTTGGATCTTTACACTATCTACAGTAGTACACACTCAAACCTCCCGAGGTCTACAGGTGTAATCTCAACTTTTTATATTATTAACACTAAAGTGCAACTTTGGATCACACACAACACGCTAAGGATTACATGTGCATTATGGTGGCCAAATAGACATATGGAAAAAAGAAAATAATCAAATAGTCTGTTTTCCACTACTTTATACAGTATTTGAAGTAAATGATGTATTTTTAGCACCATTTACATCTATGTTTTTGCCAAATGCAGTTATTCAGAGTAACTTATCTTTTTTATAGTGAGCAGTTGAGGGTTAAGGGCCCAGCAGTGGCAACTTTCAATCAGAAGTTTAACACTACCACTTTCCTACATCATGCAGAATGTCATACACAATTTACATTTACCTTTGTGAAATTTAGCAGAAGCCCTTGTCCAGAGCAACGTACAAAAGTGCTTTGATTTCTATCAGTAAATAAATCTACACTGGTACGATAGATTACACCTTAAGATAAATCAGGCTACAACTCTGTACAAAAAAATTTTACAAAGCAAACTTGGAAAGTGTTAGTTTAAGTGTTTCAGGAAGAGGTTGGTGTTCATCCATCACTCTGCTGTTCGGACGGAAGTATACTTACCTCTTACCCTGAGAGAAGGTGGTATCAGTTGTGCAGTGCTGGAGGATCTCAGACAGCATGGTGCAGTGCGAGGTGTGATGAGGTCTCTGAGGTAAGATGATGCTGATTTATTTTTAACCTTGTAGGCAAGCATCAGTGTTTTAAATCTGATACGTGCAGCTATCGGAAGACAGTGGATGGTGGGGGGGAACATGGGCAGATTGAACACAAGTTGTTGCAGTTGTTCAGTCTCGAAATGACAAGAGACTACAACATATCACGAGCCACAGTAACAACATGTGAGGAGAAGCACAGTTATTGTCCATAGTTACCCCAAGGTTGTGAGCTGTGGCTGAAGGGGAGAGCAGAGAGTTATTAAGAGTTATTCTGAGATCCTGACCTGGAGAGGAATCACTTGAGACAACAGAGGAGGCTAGATTCTGTGTTTTGTGAACATCTTTGTCTGTAAGAGGTGACTACAAAGATGGGTTCAAGACACATGATCTCTGACTGATCTGCCAATTTGAGATCCATGTATGATTTTTAAAAACACAAAAGAACAACATATGTACTAATATAAACACTAAGTTTTACTGGCCTTAGCAGGGTTACCTTCAACATTAGTGTCTGTAGCAGAGCACCTTTAATATTCATACTTTTACTTCCAGGTTCACCCAGATTCACCCAAATACATTACTCCTACTTAATCTCTGATCTACACAATATGGACAAACATATTGGTACACACTTTTCCACCAATATGGGGCTCCTCCCCAAAATGTTACCCAACTTTAAAGGCACACAATTGTATCGGATTTCTTTAGCTGCAATAGCATTGCATTTTTCTTTCACCTGAATTCGGGGGCCCTAAACTTGTTACATCATTACGAAGCCCCTTTTCAAAGACATCTCCATGTGTTGGAGTGTAAGATCTTGACTTGCCTGATGTAGAGCTCTGACCTCAACCCTATAGAACACCTTTAGGATGAATTGGAACATTGACTTCACCCCAGACCTCATCACCTCACCTACATAAATACTTGGCTTTACTAGTGCCTTTGTGGCTAAACAAACAAAATTCCTCCACAAGCACACTCGAAAATATAGTGGAACATCTTCCCAAAAAAGTGGAGGTTATTATAACAGCAAATGAGGACTAAATGAATGGTATGTTCAAAAAGCACATAAAAATTATGTGTATTCTGTTGTTTAAGATTTCATGTTCAGTTCAGTGTGTGTGTGTGTGTGTGTGTGTGTGTGTGTGTGTGTGTGTGTGTGTGTTGTGCTCAGCTGGTAGTTTAGCTGGGAAACAGACGTTATTTTGGAGGCATTCTCTCTCATTTCCTTTGCTGATATGATGACCAATGGCAGTCTGGCAGATACACAGTCTAAACTCACAATGCTGAATGGGATTGTTTTCTCTCTCTCTCTCTCTCTCTCTCTCTCTCTCTCTCTCTCTCACACACACACACACACACACACACACACACACACACACACACACACACATTCTGCCGGGCATGTAATCAGCTCATTGGAGTCTGACATTCATGTGGAGTCATGCAGGAGTGCAGGTCCAGGTGTTCTGATTCACTGAGTTATTTATTAAAGCGGATCAGTATTGAAATTTATTCTGCTGCCACAGCTGCTCTTCTCTCCGCCACTTCAGGAGGAATCCCATAGAGCCAACTTGATGTCTGATTTTCTCTCTCTCTCTCTCTCTCTCTCTCTCTCTCTCTCTCTCTCTCTCTTTCTATCTCTGTGTTTGTGTTACTCGTTCTTCTCTTCTTTTCTTTTTGACCCTTTTTCACCTCAAATCACTTTTCGCATAAAAAACTTTTTTTACTTCATCCCCCTGTATATAATTTCCATACGTTTGTTGTTACTCAGCTACTTTATAAAATATGCTGTCTTCTTTTCAGAGAGGTACAATGTGCCCACTTTTTCATGGAATTTCTGATTCCTTTAGGTCTCCTTTTCACATTTTTTTCATTCTCTTCATGCCTGTTCTTTTCATTTTCTTAGTTCTATGCAATTATAAAAATAAGAGCATCAGTAAGACACATTTTTGCTTCTTCTCAAATGTCATTTGAAGCAGGTGCATGTCAAACTGCAAAAGCAGGTATATATTTCCAGCAAGAGCCATCCATATGGCTGCTTATCTATGCCAGCTCATAAAGAGAAGGCACATAGACACGTTTTTTAGACAAAATACTTGTTGATATGGACATATGGCTAGCAGGTGGATCTCCATCTTGTTCCATCTTGTTGGCTATCACGTTGGTAATTTGCATGACTGACTTTTTGAGACTAAACTGTCAAAATAATCAAGCACCTCATCAGGAGCGGCACTGATACTGCTAACCGCCTGCGATCCTCTCGAGCAAGGCGGCCTTTCTTCAGCTGTCAGGCCAAACAATGGACCAAGGATGGTTGTTGTCATCTTCTCAGGCAGGGGGGAAATAAGATACAAGCTGCTATGAGAATGAAAATCTCTTGTATCACTTTCTTGTCGTCATCGTGGGTGGCTGACAAATGATTACATTCAACTTCATTAAGTTCAGGTTTTTTTTTGCAGCAAACATCATTGCACTTTTTTTTTTATCTAATAGTTATTCAGAGAAACGAGACCAAAAAGGTACGACTTGGGAAAGAACTTGAGCTTACCAGCCGCATTTGTTCCAGACTGTTCTTGCGGCTTTCAGCTGAGAAAACAAAGGCAAGCAGGCCAAAGCAAGCAGCAGACTTTTCTCTCTTTACCACTCTGACAGACAGCTGCGCACCCGATCTGTGGAAAATGTCAGCCAGAGAATTAGACATGAGGATGGAATGAGAGAAAAGGGAAATCAAAATTTGCCCCCTACACACACATCACACACATTCCCTCCCTCTCTGTGGCTCTTTCTCTCCTTCTCTGTGTCTCACACATACTCATATACAGTATTTATACAAAAGAAGCTCTTTTATTCTGGGTGCCATTCTCTCAGACGCACACACGTATACAAAGCTAAATGTCAGTGTATGAATAGCTGTCTACTGGGTGGCCGTCGGGGAAGAAGTGAGGAATATTAATGACTGTAACATAGAATCATTCACTTAATTTAATCCAGACAATGATCTTGACACAGTATATGGCACACAATACAGGTGTTAGGATTGGATGACAGGGTAATGATAAACGGGCACTATTCAGCCGGCTCTATTCATTTACCACTACTGCAATCACAGAACAATTCCTGCAGGAAATATTTAAATTGGTTCAGATTTATCTTATTTATATAACCAACAGGAAATGGTATATTATTACAGTAGGCAATATTGACTACATATACTATTAGTATATTGCTTATATAAATAAGAAAATAAGATGAAATTACATGTATGTGAGCATATATATATATATATATATATATATATATATATATATATATATATATATATATATATATATATATATTATACAGTACTCACTGATGCAAGTGGGGAGTGATGGCTCGTCCATGTGGTCTGATCCAACTGTCGAACTACTGTAGCTCACATTACTTAGAAAGCTAATGCTGTTAATGCTTGTAAAAATACTATTGTAAATATTTTATAGTAATTCTGGTATTCATTTCATAAACCTAATTAATTGTGCGTTAATAAAATTTGTGCCATGAAAATCTTTTTGATTTACACCTGTTAATATGACAGCCTTTAAAAAAAATAAAATTATATATATATATATATATATATATATATATATATATAAAATAGTATATATATATATATATTGAGCTGTAGCTATTGGTTATTTTAGGAATTGAGTATTCTACTGATTATTCCATCGATTAATCGAGTAATTGGATAAGAAGTGCTTTTTTTTTTTTTAAATGAGCAAGTAATTTGTTTTCTTTTTAGAAAAATATTTATTTTATACAAGAATATCTGTGAAAACTAAACCCATTTAGTGAATTTAATTGCCATATTACATCAAAATGCAAATACCAAATTATAAATAAAAATATAAAAATACATTTCAGATTATTTAAAAATAAATTGCACTGCACAGAGTTTTCTTTATGTTTAATTTAAATTGATCTGAAACGTTTTCTTTGGCCTGAATCTATCGGAGTCCATTTCCACCACATAAAAAAAGTTTTCCTAATGCCAAATTTATTTATTTTTTCTCACAATTCCGACTTCATTCATAACAATTCAGAATTTTCTTCAATTGGGACTATTTCTCTTGAAGATCAACATTTTTGGTGCATCCACTGGTAACAGTAGTAAACAGTTTATATATATGTTATAACTGAAGGAAAAGCAGGAAAATACTTGGAATATTGATATTAAATACTTTAAGGTGGTAACAGTAACATTGCTTTGCATGTCACACAATTTGCTATTGATAATTTACATCAAGCAACATGCCACAATGTTTTATCCTATATTTATGTATGATTATGCAGGTCTTTTTACCGTTTATCCAATTTTACAGATGTTCTCCATTTCTCTAAGAAAACATATTGATATATACATGTGTGGGATTAGATGAGGGAGACTGAGTTCAGTAATAAATGCAAAAGTACACAGTCGACTGCTTACACATTGACATAAGAAACCTGAAGACTAATTGGGACACATTCTCCCTTAACCAGTGTTTGACAGCAGCATGCCTAAATTTGAAAATTAGTCCTGACTGCATGTTAGTTGTGCCACCTCCTCTCACACCTAGCTTCTCCTCAGCACTATTTTGGACCTCTCTGGTAGCATGTTGACCTTGCCACGGTCAATTGATTCGGGCCGTGTTGGCACAGGTTTCCCGGGTGCTGTCTGGTTTTATTAGCGGTAGTGAGGAATGGAGCAGACAGCCATGACACACAACATGGGGCCGTAGCTCCCTGCAGCCCTTCTACCTCTACAGACACGTGGCTAATGACTTCTGACAATCTCCCCGAACAGCACCCGCAAATGAACAACGAGAGGTTTAGCTGTTTGAGCTGGAGGAAAGCTGAACTGAATGGTGATCGGTGCAAGTGAAGAACAGTGGTTTGATGAGGAGAGGAGAGGGAAAGGTGATGATAGGAGAGTAGTAAAAATACAGTGGACATTCAGTAGCAGTTTCAGTATGGGAAAATGATAACCTTATGCACTATTAAAGTATTCTTTTAAAAAAAATTAATTAAATTAAGAAAAAAAAATGAAAATCACAAAATTCAAACACTATACCATTAACACTTTCTCACAAGTGTTTTTGAAATAAAATTGGGAGTTTTTAAATATTATACCATAACACTATTAAATACTATTATCTGATATGATACATGATATTTATTTATTTTCTACAACAGCCACTGTGAAAATAGTAGATTACAGAAACATCTGTACTTTTACTACAGTATTTAAATTTTGAAAAACTTTAAACTTACTACATTTTAATGCATAATATCCTACTTTTTACTCCACCTTTTAGAAAATTTCAGAAAAACATGCCGTACCTCACTACTTTAAAATGACTTTGATACATAAAAATGATAAGCTGTCGTGAGAGCTTGAACATGATCACATTGCTCTGAAGAGTGTGTATGGAGTAGGAGTTCTCTCATTTTGTATCTGTAACAATAGAATATTCTGCACATAAAAGTGGATTAAAATATACTTTTTATAGATCAATACTTTTACATTTAACACTTTATTTCATTAAACATAAGTTAGTACTATTACTCAAGTTGAAAAGTAAAATGGTGTAATGTTTAAGCATATTATTTCATATTTAGGAGTATTTGTTCTTACATCAGTACAGTAATGGTCTTCACCACTCTCTGTCTTAATGTAAGTGATAACAGGAATAATTTATACTATAAATCAGTGAAATAGTTTTTTATACTTATGTAAAATATAAGTGTTGGCAAGTCCAAACTTTTGTAGTGAAAGAGAAATAAATCATTTACAAACACATTTAAGAACTTTCAAATAGAACAGTACCTCATGCAATAACAACTTCTTTATGTTTGCATATAATCTTTACGACTTGATGTGGTATTACTGAACACTAAACCTTTTTAGTAGTGTTTTGTATATCATAATTAATAGATTTCCTGAAAAATTTACTGAAAAATAATAATAAAAAAAACCTGCTTACTTATATCTTATATAACGGATTGCTAAGTGTAGTTGTTTATGCTTTGTTATTCTCTCAGTAAAGTGTGCTTAAAAAACTAGCTTTAAATCTGCATTATTTATTCTTTCAGAAATGGGACTACTTTTTTCAAGAAAAGAATTAAGAAACCTCAAAGTGACTTCAGTTTCCATTTATGTAACTGAATTATGTTTTTCACACATTCAGATACAGTGCAAAGATGTAACAATGAAAAGCTATATGATTTAAAACTAAATATTTATGTACACAAAGTACACCCACTTCTTTTTAACCTCTTCTACAACATGTTATAAGCAAGAATGTTATTTCGGTTACAGTACAGGTTTTTTTCACACCTCACTCTGACTATGTCAGTAGATATAAATGTCATCCATGTACTTATACACTGAAAGCAAAGAAAAGTGTCTGCTTTGCAGCACTTCACTTCCTCACTCTGTGTATATGCATCCTTCTGTCACCTGACTCCAGTTTATTAGAGCTTCCTGGAAAGATACAAACACAGGAAAGGGTTGCATATGAGGTCATGAGGGAAAACAATAAAGACAAAGTCAGTTAGAGAAACCTGTCTACAGATCTTGAAGAGGAAAGGAAATAGGTCAGACATGTTTAACCACAATGGTTATAAAATGCAGTTACGTCATCCAGGAACAATCCTTTTGGCTCATGAAAATGTTTTGTTTATTGTACAGGATGTGACTGAAAGTTTTTCTGTGTTTTCATGGTTTGGCACTATTGAGAAATAATCATATTTTTTTTTTATATTCCTTTATTGCCAGATTTGTTCACAACAGGAAAAATTAAGAGTCCAGAAATTAGGTCAACATTTATATGAGAAAATTGTATTCAAAAACTCATTACACAGCTGCTTAAATCGAATTCATCATTCAGATGATCTGTATCTTGGTCCAGCCTTTGAGATTGTGAGGGCAAGGACAAAGCCTGATGCTTTCAAAAACAACCATTTGACTTTTTCTGAATAAACTGGAGGATAGGCAGTGCAGACTTAAGATGTGGATAATGGTGGTGGAGGTGGTGGTGACTGTTATTTTAGTCATCAAGTGAAATACAGTTAAACAAGTATTTGCCTTGAAGCCCCCAATCAAGATATCCCCATATGGATAGAAACTATTTAAAAAGGAAGATATCATTTTTTAATAAAATGAAAAGATATATGTAATTCTATATATTTTTGTTTTTGTTTGCCAATAATTAACTGTGCACAATTCCATGAGATACTTATTTATCATGAAAATGTACTGTGTGTGCTGGATGATTTTCAGTAAGTTAGATTCTTACTGTGCAGGCAAAGCTCAACTCAGTACAGCACAATGTGTACAAAAGTCACCATATGTCAACATAAATCAGGAAGAGAAAATTTCCCGAATTTTCTTTGCATTTTATTTAAAAGTTGGAGCTCTGAAAATGTTTGGCACGAATGCAAGTAACTGTACAAATTACAAATTCCATCTATTAAAAATATATATATCTTGAGCCTCATTTAGACAGTAGAAAGTATAACATGCAGCTTTTGTATGTGGGAATGAAGAGGCAGAATCTGCTCTTGTGCTGGAAAGGTAAAACGAGCCCAATGTGAAGGGCAGCGGGAAGGTGAGAGCGTAATGAGCTATCCACCTGCTAACTCCAGAGACCAGCCACTGCTGACTGATTATAGATGTGGGATAATTTACCCAACATTTCCAATTTGTTCAGAATGCACTTGGCAATTTGTGGCCCATTTCTTCCCTCCCCCACTTCACTCATGGAGAGTTCATAAAGTTTAAAATACACCCAGGTACCACTTTTTTCTACATTTGTCGGCACTTTCCATTTCACATTGCTCGGTTGTGTATGGGTTTAGACCTCCAAAGAAAGACTTATGGTTCCCTTTGTGGTACAGGGCATTGCAGCTACGACAATTCCAAAACCATTCGAATAATTAATACTCTACAGTACGGACCTAACAAGGTGCATTAAATAGTTTTGGAGTGACACTTTTGCTAGTAATTCGAAACTATTAAAATGTATAGAATGATTCCCCACCCACCACCCACCCCGAAAAAATACCCCATTAAAAACTGAAGAGCTATTTTTAAAGCTAAATAACCATGAGACACAAAGTCCCCAAAGTAGAGCCACTGCTTTCAAAATGCCGGTGTTCAGTCCAAATTGGCCCAATTATTTCCACAAACCAGCTAACCTTGCTGTGCAAAAAATGCTTCACCATTTCTCCCCCATAACTCACAGGGAGAAGCTGGAAAAAGGGGAAGAGGGTGGGCATGGGTAAGAAGGTTGGGGGTATGGTTGCACTTAAGGTTTTTTTTTTTTAAGAGATTTTACCACAAAGGAAAAGTAGTTCCAAATTGGTGTTAAGATTGGTGTTAAAATTCTTAGGAAACTCACTCTTTTAGAAGCATCGGGCAAAATGTTCATCTTATTTCATATCTACTTTATAGTGCTGTAAATCTATAGACTCTGTCTATAAAAACAAAAAACAAAAACAACTCATTTTAATCCTTAATCAATTGGACTTTGGTAAATTGTTAATATTTTCTACATTTGTAATACTGAATCAGGATCTATTTATTTTATGAAAGCTTTATAAAAAGTCATAGGCTTATTACTTGTTTTAACTGGGACCAATGTTAACAAAACACAATGGCAGTGGCTATATGACTGTATTCATATCACAGGATCAATAAAAAAAATCTAACAAAAACCAAAAAGTCTACAACTGCATTCCCAAATTTCCTATTGGCAATCTGTAAGTACATGTATTGTTCTATTTGTGTATCTAAACATTAAAGAACCTTAACTACTACTCTCATATAAACAACAAATCTCATTCAGATGACCAGACTGCCTATATAATCAGGGGCAAGATAGATAGATTGATCAGTTGCTCACTTTATTCATCTTAAAGGGAAAGGATCCTTTTACAGCAGCACATAAAGTTAAACATATAGCAAAAAAGGAGTATTATAAAATATATATATATATATATATATATATATATATATATATATATATATATATATATATATATATATATATATATTGTTATGCTACTATAAAGAAGAAATGGATACAGTGTAAGGGTGTGATGTGCAATGGCAGTGTGGACATTGCTGTTGCAAGAGTAAACTTGAGGTGGGTTAAAGTGGCAGTACAGTGCAAACATAATCAAAGTGAAAACAATGTGTGTGGGTGGGGGGTGCATAGTGGATGATGGCAGCTCAACTATTCCAGTTCTAATATGGTTAGACTCTTTATCCTAGTCAGGGTTATGGTGAATATATCTGGGGAACACTGGGATGAGGCAAAATGGTGGGCACCATGCGTATAGATATTTACACACTCCTTCATGTATAATGACAGGTTCAAGTACGATTATAAGGACTAAAATTCTATCTGAATAGTTCAAAGTTAGCACTGACTACTGAAAGGAGAATCCTGCCTTTCCTCTGTTATTATAACTATATTATAAAACAGCTACTAACTACAGAGTGTAATGACTAACACGTTTCCTCTGAGCCACATGAATCCAGTCAGCCAGTGTTTGTATTGCTACTCATGTTGCATCACAGGGCAGGGCATCACAGGGTAATACGCTCTCAGGAAAGTGCTAGCTGCCCTCTTCCACATGAATGAGCTCATGGATGCCAATGATTGTCCTGTGTTGCTGTGATTAACAAGAGAGAGAGACTATGTCATCCTCCCTTGCTCCTGGCCATGGATATATGTGGCATTATCTGGATTCAAACTTGTAATCTCTTTTAATCTACATCTAATACCACAAAGTAAGCTTACCTAAGATAGACATTTGGGTTTTGTGTTTTTAAATTTCAGTCAACTTTCTATAGATTGTTATCTCTTACATTAGCAGAACTAATCAAGTTAGTACGGTGGCCGAGAAGTGCAAAACACATTAACAAATCTGAAAACAAAATAAACTTACCAATCATTGGACGAGACACCTGTCATTCACCTGTATATCTTGAATAACAGGTGTCTCATCCAATGATCTGTAAGTTTCCATTCACAAACTATACCTACCTTTTCCGGTTTTGTCGTTGTGTTTTCGGATTTGTTGATTTGTTTTCGGATTTGTTGATTTGTTTTCGGATTTGTTAATTTGTTTTCGGATTTGTTAATGTGTTTTGCACTTCTCGGCCACTGTAAGTTAGAGACATGTGTAGATGTTAAGCACATTTACAGCATTTGGCAGACAGTCTTATCCAGAGTTACTTACTATTATCTCATTTATAAAAACTGAGAGGTTGAGGGTTAAGGGCCTTGCCCATGGACCCAGCAGTGGCAGCTTGGTAATGCTGAGATTTAAACTTATGACCTTTTGATCAGAAGTCCAACATCTCCCACCTTCTCCAGTGTTAGGAGTGTTAGACATTGTCAGAATGTCAGATTGACAGAGTTATAGAAAGATAGACTGACAGATTAATTTAAGAACATACAAATGATAGACAGACTGACAGATAGCCTGCAGTCATAACGACAAATTGACAGAACAAATAAAAAGAGCAAAAATATAATAAAATACCCTATAATTTACGTAAACATTTATTTGGATTAATTATTAACTGAATAATGTACATCTGCATTAATCAGAAAATCTAAAGTGAGACCACATTGAATTTTCAACATTTTTTAATTATTGCAAATGTTCATAAATATCACTAAAGTGTTAATTAATGATTTAAATAGTATTGAAGTTAAAATTTGTTTTGCTTAGTCAAAAAATTCCACACATTTTAGAAATTACATAAATATTATCTGAAAGAGCCTAAGATAAAGCATGATTAATCAGATTTGGAGTCTAAAATGGAAGGGAACATAGTCACATCTGTCAATTTTTTACACAGGAAATCCACAAATATACCTTAAATCCCACCGTATGTTTTTTCAAGGGCAGGAAAGTTCAGCACCTGTTCTGTGCCCTCTCTCCCCCCAGTCTCTGTCTTCAGCCTAGTCTTCCCTTTGCCTTGGGTCAGATTGTTTCCAGTCCCACACCTGCAACAATGCTCAGCTTGTGTCTCTCAAAGCAACAGTGCTAGGCCTTGAACAGGAAATCTCGCTTAAATCCACATAAGATCTTCCCTGCATGTCTCAGGAAAAGTAGACAGATCACACAGCCACACCTGCCTCAGCATATACAGTAGACTAATCTTTACTGCCATTACACTTCTGCTATTACAGTCTACTTTGTCATGACTAGTAATTCAATGCTGAATGTAAAGTGTGATGCAGTAGAAATGGCATGTTGGACGATGTGAAAAGTGAAATAAAACTAGGCTGAAGATATAAAAGCTTTGGTTAAGCTCCAGGCAGTGCATTTTTATATCTCTCCCTTTTGGACTTGGATATCTGTCTCACACCCCTGTCTGTACACCGGCTTTATGAAGAATCAACTCCACTTAAGGAATGACAAGAGGCACAGAAACACTTTTTTATGTAAAAAATGGTGTGTGTGTGTGTTTGTGTGGGTGTGTGTATAAGAGAGATTGTCAAAAACTTCACATGCCATTTACACATGGATTGTAGACATTTCATTTACTATGTATCACATTTTTCGACTGCAATAGATACGATATTTGTAAAGTTTCATTTTTACGTTTGCTGCTTTTGTATTTTTTTGCATAATTATTGCATCTCAATGATTTTTTTTTAAATACTTTTTACACTTCAGTTTTTCCACAATTTCATTTACCACACTTAATACTTTTTTTTTGGTAAATATTTAGTAATATTTAATTAATATTTGGTCCATTCATGTTTGACATGTAGGTAATGGGGTGTAATTTTTCACGTGATTAAACAAATGATTCAAATTCTACATTCAAATTATGTTAATGGCCTGTTTACATGGTATAATGTTCACCTACAAAAAACAACAACAAAATGCTGTGCGTTAGAAAGTTTGTGTTTCCAAAAAAAAATTGCACAAATTGTATAAAGGAATGCATGTGAACATTGTGTGACTGCCCTTGAGACATTTGTTTTTATATTCAGCGCAGTGTGACTTCTGCTCTGGAGACTCCATCCTGGCCAACCTTAATCCCTTGAAGATTCATAGAATGAGCACGACTAATCCTCAGACACATTCAGAGAAAACATACACTTTCACACACACACACACCCTTAAAACAAGTTTGGCCTATAAGAATGTATCAGACTATAATATGTGCTTATGAGGGAACTGGCAACTCCAAGACACTTAAATCCAGTAGTGATTTTCTTTGTAGTCTGGCAGTGAGAGTTTGCTCATCTCAGAGGCTGGTAGTACATCCAGCATCATTATCTCTATCAAACAGATGTCTCGCTTACGGCGGTCTAACGGAGACCCAGTAGGCCCATGACTGCAGGTGTGCTGTCCTGCAGCATCCAAAGTCATCAAATCTCTCCAATTGGATGTGGATACTGTTTTCCCATCACCGCTCTCTAACAGTAAACACTTAATCTAAAAACTAAAAGACAAAACAGCAAATATAATACAGTGGCTATTAGGAGCTTTTGTTTTTTAATCCCTACAAAGACTTAATATTGATCTATAAGGCTATTCCTGTTTCATTTCTTCTTAAACTTTAATCAAAAAGTAGTTCAGACACAGAGGAAAATCTTTGAAAGCCTTTAAAATATTGAGTTCCATCCAAAGCTTGGATAGGATAATTAGACTGTCTGTGAAGTATGTTGAAGATCACAGCCAATTACCCGACATGGACAGGCAGGGAGGCAGAACCATGATTAGGGAGCATAGGACAACACAGAAATGAGAGAAAAACACAAAACTAATCAAGAACTGGAATCACAGTTGTGTGTCATCTGTGTTTCTCAGTGAGTGGCCTCTCCAAGCACACAATCAGAGGCGCATTAATACTGGCCCAGTGTCTTCCTAGCGGCTCGCTCTTGCATTACCACCACAGTTAATTGGGCCTGCAAACAACCAGCTGAGGACGCAGATGCTAGGATTTTTTTTTTTCCTTATCCAAAGTGGTTCTTTGTCTGACTACTATTTACTGTTTATGGGAAAAAGATTGTGTATGTGAAAAAAGTACATGGAGAAAGGAAGAATATTGAGCCAGTAATATATTGATCAGACATTCGGTATCAGGGTACAGACAAAATAGCTACACTTTGAATGTGTTTGTGTGAGTGCATGTGCACATGCGTGTTTTCTGTACTTTTCTAAACAAATTTAACTTACTTAGCAAAAGTCATTTTTCTACAGTTTTATAGTCATTTGAGGTTATGGAACCAGGAGCTACTGAGCAAATCATAAAATAGCTCAACATTGCAGGGGTGCAAGGAGTGTGGCTTGGAGATGCAGCATAGCGTTCCCTCAGGTAACTAGATTTACATACGTGACTTCCTCCACAGTCTGTCCTGTGGACGTATGTGTCCAGTGCTCGTCGGTTTAGCTTCTCCTGGTCAGGGGCTTGAAAAGAAGGATAGAATGCCTGCAGCAAGAAAGATCGTGGGGGAACCAAGGGCACCTTAGGTACATACTCTGGGGTAAAGAAAGGCACTGGCCATGCCAGAGTGAACTCCAGGAGAGACAGGAACACAGAAAAGCCTGTAGGTTCAAACTGCTCTTGCAGGAACTCCAGCACTAAACAAACCCGGCAGTTAACTGGGTCCAATTGGTGGTGCTCGCACCATGCAGAGAACAGGCACCATTTAGCATTTCAGCCTACATTCCCCGGGGCATCTGCTCTCTGATTTAGGTACCCAGGGATGTAAGCTGCCCTCAATGAGAGCAGTCTTCCCTGGGACCACAGGAGGATCTGCCGTGCCAGCCCGTACAGGGGGCAAGATCGCAGACCCCTGTTGGTTGATATAAGAGACCACCGATGTGTTGTCTGTATGGACCAGTACATGGCGATCGCTCAGGTCTGGGAGAAGTGCTTCAGAGCCAGAAACATGGCCACCACTGAGCCACCTCTGAAAGGGACTCATGTGCAGGAGGCCAAGAGGGATCACATTGAACGCTGCTGCCATCAGCCCCAGCAGCCTCTGAAACAGCTTCTCAGTGAGTGACTGGCCTTCTTTCAATCTCTTGACTGCCATGAGCATAGACTTGATTCGAGCGGAAGACAGCTGTGCCTGCATGACAGTCAAGTCCCACACTATGCCTAAGAAGGTTGTTCTCTGTACTGGAGAAAGGCTGGCTGGACTGCCAGAAGCTCTGATTGAGCTAATATCAACCAATCATTGATATAGTTTAGAATGTGGACGCCCTGAAGTCTCAGCGGTGTCAAAGCCGCGTTCATACACTTCGTGAAGGTACGGGGTGAGACTGCAAGGTCAAATGGGAGGACCCGATATTGGTAAGCATCGCCCCGAAAGCAAACCTTAGGAACCTTCTGTTAGCCAGAAGGATGGATATGTGGAAGTACACGTCCTTTAGATCTTTCGTGACAAACCAGTCCTTGTACCTGACCTGGGACATGACCTGCTTGAGGGTGAGCATCCTGAAACTATCATTAGCAAGTAGTTCAAGGAGTGTAGATCCAAAATAGGACGCAACCCCCCAACTTCTTGGGAACTACGACGTCCCAGCTGTAAAACCCGGAATCTCTGTCTAAAGGTGGGACCACCTCAATGGCATCCTTCCTCAAGAGAGTGAGAACTTCTTGTTCCAGGACCAGAGCCTGCTCAGGTTTCACCAGAGTGGGACACACCCCATTGAAAGGGGGAGGAGAGGACTCGAACTGAATCGAGTAGCCCTTCTCTACAGTGCGCAGGACCCACTTAGACACGTCTGGCAGGCTTTTCCAGGCTGCCAGGAAGTCTCTTAAGTTAAACAATCTATAGAGACTGGTCTCTGGCCCATCTAGAGCGGCTGGAGCAATGCCCTGCAGCCGTTGGGGCCTCCTGAGAGGCGGCGTGTCTCTTTCATCCACTACGGGATCGGGCGTGCTGGAGGTTGCTGTGCCCTGAAGCACGAACGTGGCAGGGTTAGAAGGCTGACCTCCTGGTGGCGCTGAAAAGAGACGGGCACCATATAATGACGTGTACACCGCCCCCCTTGACCTAAAACCCCTTGATGTCAATGTCTCTCCACCCTGCACCAAATGTGCTTGCTTAATTTCATTCAGTCATTTACTAATTATCTGTAAGGGGACAAACACACACAGAGTACTTTCTGAACAAACAGATGCTAGTGTCCAGAAACTGCACCCAGGGCTGCTCATCAACCACCAGTTTCTGATCTCACTAATGCCTTTGTACCCAAATGAACACACATCCACACAGCAATGCTCAACATTCTAAAGGAAAGCATTCCCCGAACAGTAGATCTCATTATAACAGTAAAAAGGGGATTTAAAATTAATTGTTAAACAAGCAATTTTTGTGAAGGAGAGGTGATGGAGTGGTGTCCACCAACTTTAGGCCATCTTTAAATATTTAAAGTGCAATACTTCCTACAATAAACCCACAAATAGACATCAGTATATTATTGTAGCCAATATACCAAACATGTTGTTACTCTCTATATATATAGAGTTTTAAAAGTTCTCCACATAAACCCATGCAATGTTCCCTTTTGTATCTTTGTTTATTTCTGTTCTTTTTCAGTCATGTTCTTGGAGTCAAACACCACTAGGACAACGATCAATGGATTAACTTTTTAAAAAATGCCTCAATAGTTTTATCTTATATCTCGAATAAAATATTTACATCTTGAATTGTTCCTACTGTTAACCTAAACAAGCTAACAAAATATGTTAAAAGCACTAATCCTGTTTGTTTATAGAAAAACAAAATATCAGATTACAAAAATAAATAAATAAACATACATACAAATAAATAAATAATAAAATAAATGAGAACATTGGGGACAGCATCACTGGGTCACATTTCTAAATACCACAGAAAAAAAAGTGTGAATAAATTTTAAATGCCAGGCTAACAAATGCATGCTGCCTATGATAACATTATCTAGCATTGCCTTTAGTATTATTTACAAAATGTGTAATGTTTTATTTTTTTTTCAAATTATGCAGTTATCAATACTGTTTATTTTACAGTATACATTCACAACAGAGTTTGTGAAGCTATACAGCATACAGGCCCTCATTTAATATGCCCAGTAATGTAAATATAGTATTTTAGCAGAACACTAATGTAGAAATAGAAGTATTTAAATTAAAGTATATTAATGTTGATTTTCCAGAAATGGTTGACATTTTAGGATGCTGTCGTGGTGTTGAAAATCTCTGACTTTATTAAATATTTTAAACAATTTTGTGTTAATTATCCTCTAGGGCATATCAGCGAGCGGTTTCTGTTGCTGTTGGCTGTTACAATATGTCACATCCTGCAGACCCTATATAACATATTGTAACATTGGCTGGGTATTCAGGAGTGATTATTCTTAACCAAGCATTTGCACTGAAGTTTTAAAATCGTGTTGTGGCTTATACACTCTACAATTTCCAGCATGACTGCTGTAGTGAGAATGGTCCACCTTCCAATTCAAATAATATGGAGAAAGCAGGGCTCCTGTTATGGCCTATTTGCATCAATAAATGAAGTGAAGGGGTCTCAAAGTTCAGATAGCAGCAGATGAGCCACAGTGAGTAAATGAAAGTTCACCTGAATGATAAAATCTTCATTACTGCTGGAGAAGTGCACCACTGATATTCTCTTTGTGCTATTTTCTGCTTGGTTTTGATATTTATACCATTCATGCATTTTGGATAATTCTTTGAATGCTGTCACCCACATTTGCTAGGCACAGCTAAAGCGGTTTTGCTGACCTGCCACCCTGAATGAAAAGAGTTAGTCTGCAAATGAGGTTTGGGGAAGAGAGAAACATTAGTGCCTGTAATAATATACTCGCATTAATGATACATGATATGAGCTGTTGAAGACTTCTCAGGCTAACACTGCAAGTATTTCACGTTGAGTCATTCTCAGCACCTGCATAATTGCAGCTTTCTGGCCAAACTTTAATGCTTCCTTGCACATATTTGGCTTTAAGCGAATGTCTGAAAATTCATAAGGTCGGCTGTGCAAATCAATCCTCCTCTCCGTTAGGTCCACATTCTTTTCCATTTCAACGAAAACGCTGTTGACCTTTCAACAGATCAGTGTCAAATGGATATAGAAAGGAAAGCTTCACATCCTGGAATTCTGCTCGCTAGGATTGACTTTACTGCTTCACTTCCCAGGCAGGGTGCTGAGCAACCGGACCTTGCTCCTGTCCTATATTCACACACCACTTCCACTCTCTTAATTACCGCCGACTGTGAATGTGGCTAAAACCATCTGGCTGAGGGAAGTAGGGGGGATTTGTATTGGCTGCCCCAGGGAGGTCTTAGAATACACTTTTGTGCAGGCAGACTGTTAGAGCTGTCTCTAAATTGAAGTGACATATAATATTTGGGACACGCTGAAAAAGCAGAAAATAATAACGCTTCACTGTGGAAAAATGTGTATGATATTAAGAAAGAGAAAAGGGCTGTATAAAAACAACTGGCTAAAGAAGAAAGAAAGAGAACTGAGACAGGTGCAGGTGCTTACATGGAAAACTAGCTTCCAGACAAAATGGAGCATGACCTTATTTCATGCACTGAGGAGCCTGTAGGGGCTTCTGATGTCTATTTGTGAATCAGAGGACGCAGATCACTGAATGCTCTGACTGCAAGAGTAGTTTGTAGTAATCCAAAACCTCAATGAGTCTGTTCTCTTAAAGGTATTATCCCCTGTCCTGGCAACCCCATTTTGCTGGATTTCCAAACTGATATAATATATCAAGTTAAGTTTAAAATAGAAACTGTGTTCTTTGTGCTGCTCAATTAGTTGGCATTCATACAACTGCTAATAAAACAGATATTGTCATTGTGATACCTAATCCAGGGAATATCTTTTTCAAATGCCAAATCTAATTTTAATATGCTCTCAAAAGAAAGCTAGTAACAACACTAGAGCTTATCAATGACATGATACCCTCAAGGGCACATTTTGTACCTTTATTATGTCTCTTAAAACTGTGGAAATGAATGTAATGCATCTTTAAAACTCAATTAAGGTATGTAAAATGAGCAGAGTGAGAACTGCTGTGCTATAGGTAAGAAATAAAACACCACAAAACATATATATTGTTCTTGGAAAACTGTTAGTGACATGGAAGTGTGCAGCATCTTGATACAACTCTATAGATATTTCACTCTTATATAAAAACAAAATGCCAACAGTAATTCTTTTTTTATTAATTAACAATCAACATATACCTTTTTGTCCATTTATATCTACAATTTAAAATATGGAATGCAGCTGTTCTGTTTGTTAGATTACATTATATCAGCTATAAACTGTCTCGCACATCTCTCTTGTCTTTCTTGATGTTAATGAGGTTGTATTTATAGACCAGGTTACTAAGAAACCACAAAGTCCACTGTTTCCATGTCAGAAGACTTCTATATAATTTACAACAATTATGTATCTCTGCTTTTTGTTAGCCTTTGATTATGTGGAGCATCTGCCATGCAAGATCTGTGAATTACATGCTGAGTTTTTTACAGTTTTATTTTCTCAGAAAGATACCTAGCAGAAATACTAACATACCACTGAGCGCACTGTACAGTGTCAAACAATGCTACTTTTTCTGCCCAAATATATATACAGTATTAGTCCTTCAGAACAGCTCTGAAGCATCAGCCCCACAAAAGTTCTGAAGTTGTTTTGTAGTAGTATCTGACACCAAGGTATTAGCCACAAATCATTTAAGTCCTGTAGTTTGTGAAGTGGAGCCTCTGTGGACAAGATTTGTTTTTCCAGCACATCCTACTGATACTCGCTCGGATTGAGATCTGGGATTTGGAGGCCAAGTGAACACCTTGAACTCTGTCATCTTACACTTGCCCATTTTTCCTGCTGTCAACACATCCATTTAGAGAACTGACTGTTCACTTGCTGCCTAATATATCCCACCAATTCGACAGGTGCAATTGAAATGAAATAATCAATGCTCTTCACTTCACCTGTCAGTGGTTTATAATGTTAGGACTTTGCATAGCATAGACACAAGGCAGCAAAATTAGATGCTGCTACATTCATAGTGTCAGTAAGTTTGTGTGTTTGAGTGTTAACTTTTTCACTCTCAAATTACCCTTTCATCTGATCTTTTTTTTATGAAATGTCCAGTCCTAGATGAAAGCATGACCATCTAACTGCATACTTTATGAGCAGCTAAATAAATGATAAATGAACATGTCTGTTGCATCTTTGGCCTCAAATCACACATTTCACATCCTTGTTAGCTGACCTTGGGACTCCATATGACAGCTTAGTCTGTGCTGTGTAAATCAGGGCTAATTGCCAGTCTGTGACTCGATGTCTCTTTAAAATGCCCAGTTATGAGCAATAGAAATGCAATTTTGACTGACTATCAGTAGTGTCCTTGCAGCTATGCAGATAAGCAAATCCCAGCCTCCTGCTGATACAAGCCGGCTGGGTTACGAGGTTAGTAGGCTGCCATTTGGCATGCATGCATACTTGCTAATAAATACTACTTTAGTCTAGCAGGCTGGGAAAAGTAGGGCTCAAATGTAATAAAGAACTGGATTATATTCCAGATGGCATGGCACATATAACACACTTTATTGCTCTCTGTATTCTCCATGCTTAATGCTTGGTGTGCCATCTCCGCTTTGTCTTACTTAAAACATGCTAGCATAACATGCTGTGAACCATGCTAGAGAAACTTTTTCAGTTTTAGAACTTGTTATATGATCATTTTGGGCATTATTTTACGGTAATATCTTGCATTCCCCATGTACTTCATATTTTAATGTTTTTCCTGCTATTATGTGTCCAGTGCAACACAGGAAGTGGCATGAATTTACTGATATGTTATGTGTTAGAAGCAAAACATTCAGGACACAGGGTATTCCAGGAACACGATTTGGAAAGGTATTATATTTAGTTCAGTATTCTGTTTTGCTGATGAGACATACATTTTATTGGCAAAAGTTTGTGGACACCTGATCATAAGTATGGTATGTGATTTTGGAGCATCGCATTCCACATTTAGTCCACATTTGCATTTCTTTTTATCAGCCACAAGGGAGTTAGTAAAGTCAGGTACTGATAAAGGTGAGGTGAGTGAGCCTGGGGTGCAGTCAGTGATTCAATTCATCCCAAAGATGTTCAGTAGGATTAAGAGCGGAGCTCTATAGCAGGTCACTCAAGATCTTCCTCTTCAAACCATGTAAAGCAGATGTTCATGGCGCTCGCTTTGTGCACAGGGGCATTACCATGCTGGAACAGTTTTGGGATTCCAAGTTCAAGTGACTGCAAATTTTATGTATACCACATCCAAAGACGTCCTATACAATTGTGTGCCTTCAACTTTGTGGTAGCAGTTTGGCGAAGAACCACATATTCCAGGTAATGTCTTTTGTCCATACAGTGTATTTAATCACACTGCTATGTGGTTTGAACGCTTCATAAAGAATGTATTCTTATGCAACATGCAAGGGCAATTATCTGACATTAAAACTGCTGTCTGTCATGATCATATACTTACACACAGGTTATGGCCTTGATGGACACCAAAATATGTTTTTTGGTTACCATGGTTACTCATCTATCTCACCTGTACCTTGTCATTAGTTCTTGCTAGGCCTTATTTATAAGAGCATTTTTAAGCCTTTTTCCTGCTAATATTTTGTTTTATGATCTGGCTCCTTACAACAGCAATACATGCAATTAATGATAGGTGCAGGTGTAAGTGAAAGTGAGTGAGTAAGACGAGCATTTCTCACACTTTAACGGTATTCGAAAATAAAACTTGAATGGATTCAATGTCATCGCCAAAATTTTAGCTCTTAATTATCACTTAGACAAACTTTACTGGCTTTTTGAGCACTTTTATTATAAAAGCCAGAGGTGCAGATTCAAAGTGAGCAAATTGTAATATAATAGCTTTTTTTAATCCTCATATTAAAAGCGCTAATACCAGGGCAGACAATTTGCACATTTATAATTGCAAAAGAAAGTTTGGATTATGTGATTTAATAAATTAGAGACTATTTATTTATTTATGTTATAAGTTTGTTGGAGGAAGCGCACAAAGATTTGGTTGGTCATTTGGGTAATACACTTACACTATTCATCAAAAATTCCTTATATAAGGTTTTGAGCTTTCTAATGGGCTCTAAAAGAAACCTTTATGGGTTTACACAGCAGCACAATCTATCAGATTTGACTACAAACTGACTGCAGCTCGTTTCCTAGTAAAAAATAATATGAATTTCGCTGTATGTCGTGTGAGCTAGTTTTTGTTTTGTGTGTGTGTGTGTGTGTGTGTGTGTGTGTGTGTGTGTGTGTGTGTGTGTTTGTGTGTTTACAAGCATGTTAGATTTCAACCAAATATATTTTCTGTTGAACTTGAGCAAATAATTGCTTGTCAATACACACAGTGGGAATGTTTTTTGACAGAACAACAGGGAAATTACAAATAAATTTTGCATCATGTGGCATGATTTCTCACATGTCTGTTCTCCAACAGACAAATAAAGCACAGCAGTAGGAACAGCAGGACATGATGCTGTCATTCTTCGAGAATTTTATTGCCTTCATTCCTCATGTTCTTTTGTAATTGAGAGTTCTACACTACCTGCTATACAAGATCTGAGTGAAATTCTTAAACATTCAATGGATATTTATTAATAAATCCTTTCAGTGATAAAACAGGAAACTGCACTGTAGAAGAGACTACAGACTTAGACTATCTTTTGTAGTTTATTTATCAAATAGTTACCGTATATGATTTATTATTTATAATGAAAGTATTAATAAGAAAATATGCCACAATAAAAGGAGAGTTTGTGACATCTACCATGCAGATGTGTTTACATCTGTAATGTACATGATTACAGTGATGAGGAAATCACACAAAGCCATATTTGCTGTATTTAATGCTGCATGTTTCATTTTATTAAGAATAACCGAGAAAATCTCCATGTTGTTTAGGTGAAATCTATTTATGGTTTCTTAAAGAAATGTCAAAATGTGTTATGTGCAGAAGAATGTCTGTGCAATGTGTCAGGCAGTTAGCATCCATAATAATCCAAAGGCATACCCTAGACCTTGTATTTGTTCATTTGTCTGTGTAACAAGTTGTCACCAAGCACAAGCATGAATCCACAGGTGCTAACACAATACCTGATCATTTATAGCATCGTCTGGGTGGTTTTTTTCTTCTTGTTTTTTTTTTTTTTTTTTTTTTACAAGTGAGGAGCAGATGTTCCTTCATTGTTTCCTACCTACAGCTCTGAATAAGAGACCTTGCTGAATCCTCTAATTGGCAAATGCTTTCAGCACGTCACATAAACTTTCATTAGGGAGGCCCAGTGATCTGGCTGAAACCCACTTCTAAGCTCAATTAAAATCATTAAGGCCTTCAATTGGTCAGGCCTGTCATGGAAGTTCAGGGTCGAAGCAGCCCAGGAGATTTGATTAGGGAAGGAATGGTTGGGAAACGTGATACGCTATAATGTGCTGCTCTGTTGCAAGGAAAAAGGGACATATCTTATGAAGGATCGGATGCTTGTGCGTCGTAAATTATAATTATATTCACCAGAAAGGTTTGTGTGAGCCACTTAGCATCTATCAGTCCATATGGCGAGGAGATTACCTAGCATTGTTTTTTTTTCTCTCTCTCCCTATCTCAGTCTGGCTCTAGTTCTGGAGAAATTGCATTATAGCGATTGAGGCGAAGCCGCGGTTACAGGCAAGCACAGATTTTGACATAAATCACAAAGCTCTCTAAAGGATAATGCACCCAATCACACACACACATAAGGTGGTGCTATATATATATATATATATATATATATATATATATATATATATATATATATATATATATATATATATATAGCACCACTTTATAACCAGAAAGCTAGAAGTTGTTTTAGACAGTGTTCAGTTTGGCTAATGTCACAGACAGGGACATGACTCTTCATCTCCCCAAGTCCTTAGTTATACTCTAAAATGACATTCATTTCAGCTTTTCTGTGAGAGCTCCTTGTATAAGCATACTTGTTTCCATCAGCAGTCAGTTCTTTGCAAGCACAATCAGGGAGTGTTGTCTCTTATATGCTGTGATCAGGCAGACATCGATATCTAAGATTTCAATTAACTGTAAAATATTGGTTTATAACCAACACAGCTGAATACCAAGTTGTCTCCACGTTCACATTAAAACTTTCTATACAGGGGAAAATCTGTGCAACAGCTAAGATAATCCTGTTCATATTTTTTATTAAAGAGTGGCCACAAATTAGCATCTTACAACCGCAAGGTTCTCAGGATCTGTTTTATGGCTATGGAGTACATAACCCATGGCCATGATTATATTTTAAAATGAGTACAACATTTATTTTATTTTATGTTTGTGGCTACATAATTCTTAGCATGAAGAGGGCTGATAATACTATACTGTAATCTTGGAATGACTCATAATGCAACATTGGCATTGCAAAATAGATATATTGCATTAGTCTAGAGAACCTTTTATCAAAAACGTGAATATTTGTTTGCGTGTTTTTCCACTAAATAATCAACTGGAGGTCAGAAGCATTAGGTTCCTATAGAATATTAAATCAGAGGTCCACATTGGCAATTCAATGACATGACTCTTAAAAATGGTCAAAAGTACTGGGAGGCACACAATTGTATAGGATGTCTTTGTATTTGGTAGCATTAAATATTCCTTTCACTTGAACTAGGAGACCCAAACCAGTTGCTGCAGGACAAAGCCACAAAGCCACAAAGCCAGCTCCATGAAGATATGCTTTGCATTGGTTGGAATGGAAGATTTTTTTAATTGCCTGCTATAGAGCTCTGACCTCAACCCTAATAAAAACCTTTTGGATGAATTGGAACACTGAGTGCACCCCAGGCCTCCTCACCTTACAGGCGTACTTGACTTTACTTACACCCTTGTGGTTGAAGGAGCACAAATCTACACAACCACACTCCAAAATCTAGTGAAACACATTCCCAGAAGAGTGGAGGTTATTATCACAGCAAATGGGGACTAAATGTGAAATGTGATTTAAAAAAAATTATTATAAATGTGTCCAAAATTTTTGTCTTTAAAGCGTGCTTGGATTAATTCCTGATTTTTACCTATTGAAAGTTATTTTTATTTAGGGCTGGGTTAGGCACAAGGTTAAAACGAGATATTTGTCTTTGGGAGTGTCATTCAAAGTATCCAAATTACATGGGTTTATACCACTCTGCAAAAATGTTTAAAAGCATTATTTTTTTTTTATTCCAATATGAACGTTTCCCAATATATACAGTACATTGCAGCGTGACGTATTGTGGTTATGTCAAAATGGCAAACAATGGTGCTGGACATGAATTTGGTCCTTGCTCATCCAGATATTGTCCAAGATAATTGGTTCACCTTTGTTTTCCACTTTGCACACTCAAATCCCTGGCAACTTTCTGAATATGTGTGCAATTTCAGTATTAAATCTTCACTCTGTGCACCTTACTCAACTCTGACCCTTATTTTGTGACCTCAGAATATCGCCTAGTGGCCATGCTGTATTAAAAATAGCCACAGTCTCACCTTAGAGGCTCCGTACAAAAACAAAGCGGAAATGTATTTGTTTCCATCCGTTTTGCACTGCAGCCAGTGCAGGCAATGTTTTTTTTTCCTTTCCTGGGTTCTGTTCACTTTCTAATATGTATAATACATCATGTAGTCTAATTTAAAATGTAAAAAAAAAGTCTTGGCAGTAACCACATTGACTGATTTCTGGAAATGACAGTGCATCTTGTTCTTTTAGCCAACATCCAGAACTTGATACGCCAGACTGCCTACACAGTTTACAAGCAACCGAGGCTGAGTCTTGGAGTTGGCTTCTTATGTAGATCTGTTGGTTTCAGGATGCCAAGGGTGCTTGGCTCACTTCTTCCAAAAGTTAATTATGGCTGAAAAAACCTGATGTACCACTTGAGCCCTACAACACATGTTCATATGAGTTCTTGCAGCTAAAGCTTACGCCAGGGTTTTTTGGTAATTTGCAATCAGTTAAGATACCCAGGGCTTAATTCTTAGTTTGAAATTCATCCTGTTTTGCATTTGTTTCATCTAAAATATTAGGCATTATTAATGCCAGCGATACAAGTGCCTTATTTTTTTATTTATTATGCAAGGATATGAAAAATGACTTTATGAAACATGAGTCTCCTTTGCAAGCATCCCATGAACATAAAGAACAAAGAAATGACCAGAAAATACATAAGGCATGTGTCCATTCAAACCATGCGCATAAATATATACACCGCTGTCTCTAATATGACCAGAAATCTGACTGCAGGCCCTGAAATGTTCCTCTTGTATGTCCCTCAAGCTTGTGTATGTGTTTTTGTGTGGGTGTGTGTGGTTTCTCAAGCAAAACCACAAAGAGGAGAAAGAAAGCTGCTGTCAGATAATATTCCTGTAAATGGACCTCTGTGGTAGAAAATGAGTCTTGTTTTTACTCATTTTCATGATAACGGTAACAAGACCGACGCTAACATAAAAACATGCACAATATACTGTATGTGCAGATTGGGAAAATAGCCTAAAGCTGCACAGTGATCGTGAATGTGTGTCACAGCCAGGCTACTTTGAATTAAAACTCGGAGAGCGATTATACATTTATGGGGATCATCTAATGGAGTATTGGCTGCCTTTTGTACAGATGTCTACCTGAGGCTTAACAGATGTTACTATAAATAATTCATACAGCAAGCCGGCTATTAAAACTATAGTTTTAAAAACTTGTGATGTTGAGTTGGGTGCTAATTAGGTGCTAATTTGGCTATAAAATGACTTTCTCTTCATTTTTTTTATAGAGAAAAGGGCTCTCTGTGAAATGTTTAGCAATGTATACACACTGTAATCTCTCTGACAAATCTCAAATGATTATTTTTAATCCATTTTAACCAGCAAATCATTCTTTTTTGTATCTTTTCTTGTTTTGTTTTGTTTTTTTTTAACAAAAAAGCAATCTATACTTTTAACTATAGGATTTTGGTGGAATTGGTCACATGAATAGAACTTTATTTAATTTATTTTAAGCACAAATCTAAGTAGGAAGAAATCCTTGTTGGAGACTGATGAAAGTAAAAATCTGTGCAATCCTACTGATACAACATTTTTTATTGTCACAAAACGAATTGTAAACTTCAGCTCAGTGGTTCGGATGTTGGACTTTTGATCAAAAGTTCATGAGTTCAAGTCCTAGTTCCAACAAGCTGCCACTGCTGGACCCTTAAGCAAGGCCCTTCACTCTCATCTGTTGTATAAATGAAATAATTGTAGGTCACTCTCGATAAGGGCATCTGCAAAATGCTGTAAATGTAAACAATTTACACATAATTACTGATAAATGACTGATTGCTCACAATCCCTGTCACATATATATGACAATGTTGTAAAGACTCTGTATAGATTTATATATTAATAATGCAGAATCCGGATGACGTCCTGACTAGGACTCCATTCTATCGTTTAAAATGCGAACACATTTACAGCTAGTGCCTATTTATCATCTCAAATCCATCAAAGAGCATGATTTTGGGAGGTGAGAGGAAACCAGAAAACCCAGAGGAAACCTATGACAGGGGGAGCATGTGTAAAACGGAGTAAATTGAACTCTGGAATGTTTTAACAATGCTTGTGAAAATGATGTGCTCCACTGTGCAGCTTTCTAGGGTTTATTCATGTTTGAATAATGGTTTAATATTCTTCTTACCTAACTAACTATATTGTGCTATCCAGTTTTGAACACACATACAGACACACACACATACAGACACACACACACACATAGACACACAAAACACAGAGCACAGGTGAATTACCACAAACAGTAATTATAAATTTGGCATGCGTTTGTTTACCCATTTACTTCTGTACTGGTTTCATGGCTTCTCAATGCTAGCTTCTCCTTTCTCTCTGTCAGTATAAAATCTCATATCTTATAGTTAAAATTTCCTACAAATAGTGTATAAATATGATTAACATCTCCTGACTTCATTCTGTATCACTAACGTCTAACCATACATGAGCAAAACATCTTCAGTCTGTGTGGAGTTGCCATGGTGAGGTTTGAACATTACATAAATAAACATTGCATGTCCTTGATGAAAGTAGTTCTCACCTCCGGCCTCAGAGATGTTTGCAATGTGGGTAAGCAATAGGATGTGCGTGTGCGTGTGTGTGTGTGTGTGTGTGTGTGTGTGAGTTTGAACAATGGCAACAGTGTACATTAGGAACAAGTGTTAAAGAGAAAAGATGGAGTGTTTACTAATCTTTAAACACTGATCTCACACTCAACAAACATATGCTTGGACTGTAAGTAAATACGAGATTGTACCAAATGAATGAGTGTAAACATTTCCTATCTCCTGTTCTGGCCAAGAGTGTGTTGGTGATTCATTTACGTTTACTCCGAAGTCTTTTCAACGGTGCTTTCTGTTTGTGATCAGCCTGTGAACAATGAGGCAGCTTTCAAACCTAAAGACCCATCAGGAATTCATCACTGGAGTTATGTGTCAACTGATTCGGTTCTATCCAACATTGTTGCAAAAGCATGACTAATGTTACTGGATGTAAGTGTCACACTGGGTTTTATTAGTCATCATACTTTTGCTATGTAGCAAGCTGGGTATGAACTGTTACAACACAGGGTAGGAAATATCACAGCAGGTAAGAATTTCCATGACATTTTACGTAGCAATCACATAAGTGCGATTAGCTGAACCTTTACAATTAAATGCAGACCACCAGTGCGAATTTTATAGGCAATATGTTCCAATAAGTTATCATAAGTCACATGGGTCTGTATGACACAAACTACACACATAATAACGTGTATATTAATAATGAACAGATTCAGAAAATGTGTTAGTTAACAAAGAAAATCAGTATTAACAAAGGGAAACTTTCTCTACTGAAGTCTTTAGTGTTTTGTACTGAGCTTTGTAACAATTATAAATTTCTGCTTCAGACAAGTTTCTGATTTCTTGGTAGCCTTGGAAAACCAGTGTTTTTTTGTTTTGTCTTGTTTTATAAAAATGTAAGACAGGAAATGAGTGTTTATCTCACAATAAAGCAGCAAAACTTGCACAATAACTTGTACTATAACTGAATATAAGCACTTACCATTTCATTAATGAAATTTTACATTATATAACATCGAAAGGCTGCTGCAGTGTAAGAAGATTAAAACACAATGGGATTTAATGTTAGTGGAAACTAATACTTTTTTTCCCTAAAACACATGCCTATTTTTCTTTCTTACTTAATGTGTGTTAGTGTTAGTTGAAGTGCACCACTCAGTGCAGCTGAAGAAGGTTCCACATGATCCATACGGTTACAATCAAAGGTTTAACTTAATAGCTATGAAGATAGATCAGAACTGTAAGTAATATACAGTCTGCAACAATGGCTTTGGGCTGCAATTGCCATGAACAATTTTGCATTCAAGTGTCCATCAGTGACCAGTTGATAAGCTCAACAATGAAGGAACTGTAATGAATTTGATATTAAGTGTCACCCAGATAAGGATGGGTCCTCATACCATTTCAGGGAGATGGCCAATGGCTTGCTCAACAGTGAAAAACTTATAATGGCTAAAATTATAATGCTAAAGTGTATATTTGTAATCTATTTATTTCGTTAAGCAGCTTTGGGACAATGTCTGTTTGTGCTATACAAATACAATTGAATTGAATGTATGTTTAGAATACACTCATAGTGGGCAAAGCCACAAAAACGATTTATTAGTCATACCAACAAATCTATTACTTTAACAAATAGATAATGTAAGCTAGTATGGCATAGCTTCTGTCTTTATGTTTTGTTTTGATGTTCAAGCCTTGTGAGTAATCCTACAGGCAGCTTTTAGAAAGAAAACTCTATTTAGAGTAGATGAGCTCCAATTTGTGCTAATTTTCTGATATGTTGTTAAGATCTTAATAAAAAACTTAATATTTTGTAATTTCAGGCAATTTCTTACCCTGGAGTGTAACATGCCCTGTTATATACTGCATATATTTATTTATTAAATTATCTCTTGCAATTTAGTCTGGAAATAATAAACCTTGTAATTCTGCCTAAACGAGTGTGTTCAGGTCAATGGGAAGCCAAAGCAGCTTCACCATAGCAACGAATGCAGCACCCTGCTGTCCAAATAACTTATGCACCTCATGTATACATTCCTGCAACAGACTTCTATAGAAATGCCAACAGCTGCATGCTGTGTGCTTTTCTTTATCGGTATACACAATTTCAGTGCCCAAATATCAACATGCAAGCAAACACACACACACACACATGCATATACATACCTTTACACACAGTCCTCAAACAAACTGTAACCTTGGAATACTATAGGATTGCATCTTCCGTTCATTTCTAACCTAGCAAGCTATAGCTTTATAATACTATGATCACAAAATCGTGGAAAACACACTTACATACACATCCTTCTGTGTGTGTACAACAGGTGTTGGCACCCATGCAGCGCTTCACCACACGTAACCGGGCAGCAGCCGCTGATTGCTCAGATTAATTAGGAGACAGCTGCCAGGACACCAGTGCCTTCTCACACTGTTGAAATGAAAACAAAAACCTGCTCCTGAAGCTACCGCTGCAAATGTCAGCGGAGTGGAGAGAGGGTGGAAAAGAGAGAAGTGGGGGAACGAAAGTGTGTGCATGTGCATGAAGGGAAATGAAAACGGATAAAAAAATCAATGAATGCAAAAACAAACCTGGGTTTCCGTCATTTTATTAACCGGAGCCCAAGAAACCGAGCAGCAGCAGGCCCAATTAATGCTGTGGGTGCAGCGTGAGGCCTCACTGTGGCCCAGCAGCAACACCCAGCAGGATCACGCTCCGATAACAAGCCTGAAGCCTCCACCAGCCAATGTTCCTACATCACTAAAGCTACTTTGTATAAAGCCTGTGCTTATGCAATGCTGATGCGATGTAGTGATATATGAAAATGAACCCCAGGTGGACAGAGCTCACACTGCACTGTTGTAATTGAAATATTACCTTGCGTTTTAATAGTTATTACACCACAGCACTGTTGAAATCTCTAATCTGATTGGTGGTTTAATTTTTGATAACAGCAGGACTGATATTAGTGCTGGCTGTAATTGAATTCACAGGTTTATATCAATACAGTTGTTCTGACACACATCATTTCTATAGTAACAGCTGTGGCAAGGATGGGACACAAAAACTAGCCCTAATAATGAATTGTTTTAAATAATTTGTGATGAAAAATGTAAAAGTTTTTAAAATTTATATTATATTATATTATAAGATAAGATAAGATATACCTTGATTTGTCCCACAGTGAGGAGATTTCTTTGCTACAGCAGCAAAGGAAAGAAATAATAATAAACAAAATTTAAATAATAATAATAATAAATGCAAATATACAAAAAGAATATACACATACTATAATATACAGTATATACACAGTACAATGTATAAATACAATAAGGGAAGAAAAAAGTACGCATTGCAGGTAGTATTTCACACAGGTGGTATTGCATTATATTGTTAGTATTATATTATATTATATTATATTATATTATATTATATTATATTATATTATATTATATATACAGTTTCCCATTTCTCAATAACATGACAAGCTGCATTTTATTAATTTCATGAAAAGATAAAGAAAAATATTGAGGAAATGACGGTTTATAGTTGCTTTAACAAAAAGTAATAGCAGCCACTAACTTGTTTCACGGACATTTCACAACATTTAACGTAGCTTGAAATGGATAAAATATCAGAATTTGCAAAAATAAAACCATTGTAATTGTTTGCATAAGTTTTCTGGCTACTATTGGACATGTTGTTATAGAAAAAAAAATATTTTGTAACAGTAGACCTGCTCGGCACCACAACCTTTTGCTGTTACAGCACTGTGAAAGGTGTTTTATTTCTTATTAATCAGAGATTGGAAAAGACAGTCAGAATGCAGTTACAGCATATGGTAGACATCCTTTTCCAGAGCGATATACAAGGGCCTTACTGTGGCAGCTTGGCAGTGCTGGAAATTGAACCCCAATGTTCTAATATTCTGAAAGTATTTTTATTTACTCCAATGTTCACATCACACCAGTTATGTAAACAAATGTTGTTGTACATCTTTTCCAGATTTAACATGCAGCACTTTCACCAAAAATATGATGACAGAATATTCAGAAGACTGCAAGCCATAAACCAGGAAACAATCAAAGGTATGGTTTTATTGTGTGCACACAGACATCCTGAGCACTCTATAAACCAAACAATACACTCGGGACTAGGTAAAGATAAGAGATAAAGCATAAGAATGAAGAGAAAAATGTTGTCACAGAAAAAAACGGGATGAAGCAAGTAAGAAAGAACAGGCATGAATAGGCGAAAATCACATTGTATTGTAATTCATATTTTAATCATGTATTTTCTTCACATAATCATGGAAAAACAGTAATAATATTCCCATGACACTATCCTTGTATGACCCTTAAAGCATCCTTAAAAGAAATCATAAACTTTCTATGGTATTTTACACTGGTGATTCTTTATCCATACATCCAATAATAATTAAAAGTTTTTACTCTGTGTACCAAGCATGTAAAAAATATATTTTTTTATGTTTCTTTCTTTTATTTACTTGCCCCTTCTAAGAATCGCAAACATGGAATATCTATCTAGTGCAAAACGTGAATAACAAAACACAAAAACCAACAATGACAGAGATGATATCATATCCCAGCATCACTTTTCATAATTTATATGACCCTGAACACTGATATGTTCATATTTAGGAAGATAAGAAAAACTATTATATTTTTAAATTCACTAGATTTATCACTCTTATAGGGCTGTAGTGAATGCAGAATCTCTGCAATTCACCGCAATCTCTCGGAATATGATTTTACATCCGGAAGGAGTGGTCAGACTGATTTCAAACCCCTTCCTCGGCTGAGCAGGAGTGTTTATACAAGCGATTAGCATTTGATTGTTTGCCTTTGTAGATCCGTAGCACTTAAAGTAGACCTACGTCTACGCTGAAAACGATCCGATTTCCAATTATTTTCATTTTATGTGAAAGACGGGTTGTTGGGGGGGAAATAATTTGACCTATTTTTCTGAATGTAATCTGCATCCTGAGCAGCGTACTGAGCAGGAACTGGAGCTTTTGATTTCAAGGGTGCAGATCTGTGCTTCCACTCATCAATCTTGATTGCCTAGAATGTCCTGTTATCACAACACATGCACGCACTGAATGTAAAAAGAAAAAAAAAACAAAGCTGGTGTTGATCAGGGATTTGCCTTCTGTAGGCAAACAGGAAATCCTGTGTTTCTGTTCATTTAAGTGTGTAATGCACTTTAATTTCGAGAGGCAAGGAAAGCAGCCATTGGTTTTCATTAGCATACAATGCCAATATGTAATCACTGACAATATGTAATTAAAATAAAAGAACACATATTGCTAAAAAGGACACAAATAATCTCAGTGATTATGATTTAGTTTATCCTCCACGAACAGATGCTTGATGTCTGGGATTTAATAATTACAGTGTATTCTGGTTTTGGCTTGTAATGAAGCATCTTCTGCTTTCCCTAAAATGAACAGCAAATCAGAGTTATTTGTTCAGACAGTGAAGTCTGTATACATATAACAACAGATTGTTATAAAAAAAATAATAATAAAATAAAAGGTCAATAAATTGGCCAATAAAGAATTTTAAATAATAACATTTAAATTAGATTTGTTGAATATTCAAGAATTAATAAGCACTATAGTGCATATAAAGAAAGAAAACATTGTAAAAATGAATAACAATTGAAATAATGAGCATTCAATAACCAACATTCTAAAATAATGTAATTATGAATGAATAATAAATAATGCTAATGTATAAGATAATGTTGTACTGTGTCATTGTTTTATATTAATAATAATTACAATAATAAAAAATACAATTTTACATGTAATATAATTTTATATGTCTGATTTTATTACACATATATAGAACAATACACAGTCAAAAAGATAGGAAATGCGTTTATTGGCTCTCTGTGACAATGTTATCAATAATAATAATAATAATAATAATAATAATAATAATAATAATAATAATAATAATGTCTATAGTAGTTGTAGTATTTGTTCTTTTAAATTTACTTACTTACTTACTTACTTACTTACTTACTTACTTGCTTGCTTGCTTGCTTACCTGCTTGCTTGCTTGCTTACTTGCTTGCTTGCCTTGCTTGCTTGCCTTGCTTGCCTGCTTGCTTGCCTTGCCCACCTGCTTGCTTGCCTTGCCTGCTTGCTTACTTACTTGCTTGCCTTGCTTGCCACTTGCTTGCCTTGCTTGCTTGCTTGCTTGCCTTGCACCTGCTTGCACCTGCTTGCTTGCACTTGCCTTGCCTTGCTTGCTTGCCACCTGCTTGCTTGCCACTTGCCTTGCCTTGCCTGCTTGCCTTGCTTGCCTTGCTTGCCTTGCTTGCTTGCCTTGCTTGCTTGCCTTGCTTGCCTTGCCTTGCTTGCTTGCCTTGCTTGCCTTGCCTTGCTTGCTTACCTGCTTGCCTTGCTTACCTGCTTGCCTGCTTGCCTTGCCCACCTGCTTGCTTGCACCTGCTTGCTTGCTTACTTACTTACTTATTTACTTATGATTTGTATATTATTTGTTTATCAAATTATTCATTTGTTAAAACGAAACTCCTTGGACACAAAAGGCTGACATGCTGTGTTAAAGCCACATCGACACTTAAATAATCTGGAGGTATGTTTGTTACACAGACCTACTTTTAAGTCAAGTACTTTATACATTTCTTTTATTTTCACTCCAGCACAATTTTCTGCTCAGCCACACACATAAAATAGCACACCCCTCTGAGGGTTCAGCTCCTGGATCTCGCACTCGTCCAATTTACTCTTTGTGTGCTCTTTTTTGTTCTTGATGTCACTGTAAACGCTGCTATTATCTCTGTTCTACACTGTCGACGTTTCATCCATAACCGACATACACGCCCACAGAGTGGAGGCCATTAGGCCGGCGGCAAATGAAAACATGCAGACATTTCTGGGAAAATTGCCCTCGCTGCAGGTAGGACGCTGGTTTATTGTTTTTTATTGAGCTGGTGGAATGTAGAAAACACTGTTTTGTTTTATCAGAAGATGACTTTTGAAGTGTAGAATCTTTTTTCTGGTTTTTTTTTTTTTTACATTCTAGACAAGTCAATACAAACTGAAAATAATGTTTCGACACCTTGTTCATCATGGATGTATTGTTTTTCAGTTGAAGAATGAGGCGTAAGAGAAACAAGGAACTTATATGTGTTATGATAATGTCTGGTTGATAAACTGACAAGCAAAGCTCTGAAAATGAAAATCACCTCAGGATAATCGTGGGCGCATTTGTAATGTTCCCTAATGTTTTTAAACATACATACACATGCCCACCCACACGGAGCTTATTCCTAAGGTGTAACCCAACCTTCTGTGCTCGCTAAGCTCCATTTGCAGTGCTGCCAAGTACAACACACACCATTTCTTCCCCAAAAGGCACTATAGGACACCCCATGTGATCCTCTTTCAATTTCCTACAGCCTATCTATCATACACACATACCCCAATCCTAACCACTCTGTCTCGCCATGCCAATGAACAAAGGCCCAGACCAGGTGTCCTTCTAAAGTGACTAAAGGGAAAGAATAGGGTGTGATTACCCCTCTTATTCCATTCATGTTCTCTGCTACACGGCCACATTACAATGCTTCTCACTCAGGTGAAGGCACTTTATCAGGCAGAGATTTTCCCGGTTCTTTTTCCATTTTTCATTACTGTTGGAGGGTCCTCTTTGGCCCTTTTACCCCCCCTTGTTACCTCTTACTTTCACCCCCAGTGGTTGTTAGAAAAAAAAAGGGAGCCAATAGGGGGAAAAGAAAGAGATATGCGCTTGAAAAATGGACACACATTTACTGATGGTTATCAGGATTACTGTATTCATTAAACTTAATAAAAGCAGAGGTGGCCGCTGTTTGTGGTGGATGGAGCATTGAGGGTGGATCACTCACCGTGACTTATCCTTCCGTAATGTCTGCTATCATCTGAGGCACAATGCAACAATAGAATTCACTGCATTGATGAGAATGAGAAAGAGAGAAAGGTGAAGAAAACAGGCATTGAAGAAGATGGCAGGGGTGTGTGTGTGTGTGTGTGTGTGTGTGTGTGTGTGTGTGTTGGGGGGGTGTCTGTCTGCACATAGTAAATTAATTTTCTCACAAATTAAACAAAAGAAAAGGGAGACAACCAAGAAGCTCTCTCTCTCTCTCTCTCTCTCTCTCTCTCTCTCTCTCTGTGTGTGTGTGTCTGTGTGTGTGTGTGTGTGTGTGTGTGTAGGGTTCAGTCAGTGTTCCAATTCATCCAGAAGGTGTTCAAAAGGTTTGAGGTCAGTGATCTGACCTATATATATATATATATATATATATATATATATATATATATATATATATATATATATATATATATATATAGACACATTGTAAACATATTTATCATGTGTTTTATACCTTCTTCTCTTGTCTGCAAACTCAGTTACCCCATACACATTGCAATGTTGTCTGTATAGTGTGTGTGTGTGTTAGTTTCTGTATAGTTTTCGGAGTAGCTGCATCACCTTTCACTGCACTTTGTGCCTCCTAATACTGTGAATGCGACAAACAAACCTTGTGAATTCCATTAAACATATTGACACAACAGGAATCCAGCTTTCTGAACTCACTGTGCTTTTATTGGTAAATTAAGCAGGGTAACTATTTAAGAGCTTTTGAAAGAGAGCAACATTTCTTGACGGGTTTATTGAACTTGCTGACTGAGTAAGAGTTCACTGAGTGAGAAAAGCAGCAGACAGGGAAAGTCCTGACGAGAGACAAGCCACACGATAAATCCGCATTTTAGATCAGCAGATATTCCTTAACTTATATGTTGAAAATATTTGTTCCATAACCTTCAACAGGAACACATTCATGTAAAGAAATAAACATGACAGGGCATGTTATTAGGGGGGAAACCCTAAATCTTAAATTTTTCAAATGCTGCAATATTTTTCTATTCATTAAAGAATTGCATGTTGTACTGTCTTTTCAGTCTGTTTGTTGTTATAGTAAAATGTTGTGAATCATCTGTAAAATAATTGAATGCTTGTTATCACTTAGACCCTGTTTATTCCCAGTATTAATGTCCATCTCAAGCGATACAATCACAAGTAGACAGTGGAAAACACAGCTGTTCACACCTGATGCTTTGACTGAATCACCACTGACATTAACAAATTAATTTCATAGGGTTTTTTTTGCAGAAAGAAGAGTCATGCATATTTATTACATCATTCTTTCACTGCATTTCTTTCTGGAAAAAATGCCACGACTCCTATTTTATATACCTGTATGGGCTATTTCCAACTCTTACATTTTGTTTATTTATATTGTTTCATTTTATAGTGTTATTATGTACTTGACTTATCTAGTTACTAGTTACTGGCCAACCAAATAACTGAATCTCACAAGCTCCTACTAAAATTAATAAATGAGGAGCAACTGATTTGTCTCTAATGAATTACATTTATTCATTGACCTAGCAGTGAAGAACTTTTTCTTTGTTCAGTGTCATTTCTAAACATTCAAATAATTATTGTTTATAGTATGTTCTAACTGTGTTCTTGATTAAGTATTGCATAAAATACAGACTACAAATGTTATGTGGCGTTATGTGTCCCAGACCACCTTTGAAGGAAGTTTAATTGATCAAGACACACTGAATATTGTTCACACCTGTACAAGTGCGTTGTCCACATACAGATGGATCAGCAGGTGGAGTTCAAACAGGGGAGAAGAAAAGGCTCAGACATAGTCTCAGATAAATGTTTGTAGGAATCTCTTTTGTTATGAAAATCTTCATAAAATTTGAAATATAAACTCAGGAGACATGTGGCTTTCAACCCAGTACTTTTCTGGATTGCTCCAGGACTGATTTTGTGTATTTATATATGAAGGAAAAACATTTTTAATTAAGGATTATTTTTTTTACAGTACTTAATCATCTATAACTTTTTATCTTTTTGAGCAATATCAACAGAATAAATATAATGGACTGAATAATGGACAGTAAAGCTCAAAGTGTCTTCCTTTTAAAGATATTAAATTGTGTATGAAGCCCACTTTTATCAGGAATTGTTAACATTTAAAGTTAGGTAGGGCATTTCAGCTGTGAGTCCCAAAATCTGTGTCGAAGGCTAACAGGTTAAAGTTAATTAGACTAACAATCCAGTATTTCGTGTTACCAATTTACTAGATAACACAAACTCCTATAAGATCTTTAAATTAAAAAAACATAAAATCGCTATTGTTTATAATAATATAAACCACCGACAATGGGTTCTCTTCCCATAAATAATAATTAAACATCTCACAGAAAACTTAGAACAATTTCATGTTGGTAAATTATAATAAAAAAAATCTTAAATTTATTAGCATTCATTTAATAATATAACATATATTTATGATTATGTTCAGCAAGAACAACTGTTAGAGCTTTATTTTTTTATTTAATTTTTTTTATAAAAAATGTCATCTTCACTTTCTCATCTATCAGATTGGAGAATTCACCAGCAAGGTGTTGTGGCTGTTTGGTCTTACCAGCTCACCTAGTGTTTCTATGGATTTTTTTGATTGACAGGATTCACTATGGCATGCTAATATTATTGCTAATAATATTGTTAGTGTCTACAAACATCAGTAAAATGTTTACATTTATACTTTATCACGTTCACAGGCAAGTGTATTTCATTGTGCTGTCTCATCCTGCCCGTGACCTGCTTGTTCTGGAGTCCAGTCAAGGTGAATCACAGTCCTTGAGCCCCCAATTAACCTAATCCAGTGGCCTAGACCCTCTCAACCATCTATCACACTGTTCCTGTTAGTGCTGCTTAATAAAATGATTAAATAATCATTTTCATCAGCTCTACTTTAATGAAACCATATATCCTCGTTAATCAGGACGTCAGGAGCTGTGCTGCATGCTGGACAGGAGTCATGGGAGGGAAAGCACAGCAGAAATAGTATTATCTTAAAAAGAAGAAGAAAAAAAAGGTGAGTGGGGGGGATTTGCACAGCAGACCATGAAGAAATGCAAATGGATAGAAATAAGTGTGGGGTGAGACAAGGATGGAAAAAAGGAGAGAAGGGAATTGGTTTGTCTTTGATTGCTGCAAAGGCTGTCAAGCGTGACCCATTTAATGTCAGTCATATGTGCAGGGAGGCTGGAAGGAGGGTGGTGATAGAGGGTGGTGTTAGAGGTTGATGGAGGATGAGTTTGGGCTCATCTGTTCATCAGTGATTTTAGCTTGCTCGGACCCTCACAAAGCTGGCACTAATCTTTTATTTGTTTGTACTGATTTAGGAAAGGATATGAGTTAGGGGGATAGGGGTTAGGTAGTCATGTGCAAAGTGTATGCTTGAGTAGGTTGGGAACGAACACACACACACACTCAATACTATGGCAGTACCTGACCCCAGCTGGCTCTTCATCATCATTGTGACTGACAGGCAGTAATGCTTAACTGATGTCATGGTGGCTCTCCTGATCAAAGGTTTGCTATCCACCAGCCATTGCATTTCGGAGGTTTCAGTCTCTCCAAGTGCTACACACGAGGTAAATTGAAAAGCAGTGTACATGTTGTGTGTATGTATGTAGCATGTACAAAAATACAAGGAATATTTTACTTTAGCCATCCAAGCAAACATCCTCTTTTTTCCCTGCAATTACCCCTCCTTCTCACCCACTTCCATTATGTACCACCCTGCTCACCCATGTGGAGAGCCACTGCTCTGTCAAGCCTCGGCCTAGATTAGTGCCAGCCTTATTTGTGCTCAATTTACCTTCCATCAAACGGCTGACATCAATGGAATGGTCTCTTTAGTTTTTGTTCACTATTGCATGATTAGTTTGGTGTGATAGCACCTTCCAAACCATAAGTGCATTCTGTCAGGGCTAAAAATCCAACATGCATGTTCACTTCAGGGTCACCTTGGATAAATGAATCAGTTTTGCATTGCCATCAACCTGACTCTGTTTAATATATGCATATTTAGTTGTGGATAACATTGTGGTGCAGTATGTAGTGTCTTTATCCTGAGCTTGGATAATTCTCTGTGTTGAATTTACGGTGCATGTTTTTCATCTTGGTTTTTTCGGAGTGAATTGGATACGTTGAATTGCATAGGAGTGTACACATTATCCTGGAATATGCATCCCTTTCTGCAACAGTCATCCCTTTGTGGGTGTAAGGCTGCATCAGGTCCAGTGCTTGTATTCCAATTTCTTTATTTTTAAAACCTCTTAAAAACAGATGCAAGGTAAATCCCAGACTTAAAGTGCTCAATCCATGTCATTTCTACAGTAACTGGGACTTGGTATGTTGAATGTTCCATATAATCTAATAGATTGTGTTCTCTTAAACAATAAAATGCCTAACTGTATAAATACTAAAGCTCTCTGTAAGGAGATGTCTGTGTCCCTGGAGGGCTAGCGGTTAGGCTTTTTGCCCTCACTGATATGATCCTGGTTTGATTCCCAGCCAGGGAATCAACCACAATCACCGACGTTGCACAAGAGTGTGCACTCCTAGTGCCGGACCTCAGCCTGGATAAATAAGGGAGGGCTGCATCTGGCATAAAATCTGTGACAAATCAAATGTGCACATCGGTATGGTCCACAAATTGTGGTTTTTAAGGTAAAAAAAAAAAAAGCATATTTTATGTACTCTATATGCTGAAAAACCCAACAGTAAATTAACTTGGTACTCATACAATTATACTCATACCCATATATTATATATATAGAAAAATACATACTTTTGAAACACAAAACTTCTACACAATGAGTCCCTTGAGGGGGACATTCTATTACAGGAGGAGCTCCAGAGCTGTAGCAGGATTAATGAGTGTTGTGAATGCTGCCTGATAATATTTGTTTGTGAGTGTGTGTGTGTGTGTGTGTGTGTGTGTGTGTGTGTGTGTGTGTGTGTGTGTGTGTGTGTGTGTGTAAGACAGAGAGAGAAAGGGGGATTCCTGCAGGCAAAAGGAGGTGGTCACCAACAGCCTGGAGCTGTTAACTCCTCTGAGACAGCTAGCCTAAGGATGAGGATGAGGAGGAGGCAAAAGAGGAAAAGCAAAAAGGTGAAACATCCAGGTGGCATGGCAACACATTGGACGCAGTCATAATGAAAGGCATTGTGCTTTTTTTTTATACACACTGTCCTGGTGCGAGGGTTGCCTAATGTTTTATTCAGCTCATGGGTTTTTGTGTGTAAAAGTGTGTGTGTCTCTCCATTCAAACCCCAGAGGGTGATTTAATAACCCTATTTCAGCAATGGGAGCAAATATGTGGTGGCTTCAGCTTGTATAGACATGGCCTTCATAGAGTGAATTAATTTCCAGGTCCTCATTCATGGCACTGAATGAAAGTGTGCATTGATGTAGATTGGCAATTACTACAACCTTTATCTGTTTATGAACTATGTCAAACCAAAAAGCAACATGGCAGAAGACTGAAAATAACCTGGCACCCTTTGGTGCTCAACAGAGACACACAGACAGTGCTATTTGAGTCAGTCTGGCACCTTTAGGGCTGATGATTTATCCAGGTCTCTTGTGTGATGAGCAAGGTTAAGTCTCGGCAAGCCTAAGAATTAATTACACATTCCAAAAAAAACAGGTCAATTATCCCCAACACTTATTTGTCCTTTGTACAAATCCTTTCAAGGGCGTGTGTGTGTGTGTATGTGAGTGCTATTACCCCCATGTTGCTAAAAATGTTTACAGTGTGAGTTAAAGTGGACCACATGAACAAGCTTGCACATTCAGGTAAGGTATTTTAATATAAGTTTTCCACACTGGCTAGCTAACTTATGTGACTTGTGTCCTTACTCTGGAACATACTGTTTTTAAACAACTATCTGTCTATCTGTCACAGAACAACCTCCATTATTCAAACCAGTCTGGTATTAAAGTGGCACATTCCACAGCCCTTTTGGCTGTCTCTGAGAAACTACATGCTGCTCAAGCCAAACTGTCATCTGTACTCATCCTCCCTGACCTTTCAGGAGCATTCGACACAGTCAACCACAAGACTCTTTTGTCTACCTTCAGAAGCTTCTGTATCTGTGGATCAGCATGGGAATGGTTTGTTTCCTATCTGGAAGGTCGCTCATACCAGGTAACATAGAGGGGGGTCTCCACATCAGCCCCACGCAGACTTTCCACTGGTGTCCCACAAAGCTCAGTACTTGGTCCTTTCCTCTTCTCCCTCTATACCCACTTTCTTGGTGAAGTCATATCCTCAAATGAGTTTTCTTACCACTGCTATGCTGATGACACTCAACTCATCTTTTCCTAAGATACCATAGCGTCTGCTCGGATCTCAGCATGCTTGGAGGACATATCTTCATTGATGAGTACTCATCAACTAAAACTCAACCCCAGCAAAACCGAACTGCTGGTCATCCCAGTCGATTCATCTCCAGGTCAGGATCTCAGAATAACTCTTTATAACTTTCTGCTCTCCCCTTCAGCCACTGCTCACAACCTTGGGGTAACTATGGACAATCAATTGTCCTTCTCCTCGAATGTTGCTAATGTGGATCGTTCTTGTCAATTTCTTCTCTACAACATCAGAAGGATTCGACCATTTCTGTCCACACAGGCTGCCCAGGTGCTTGTTCAGTATCTTGTCATTTTGATACTGGACTACTGCAACTCTCTGCTGGCAGGTCTTCCTCTGAACGCTATTCATCCACTGCAAATTATTTAAAACGCAGCTGCGCGACTTGTTTTCATCTTGCCCAAGTTCTCCCACACCAGCCCAATGCTCCGCTCCCTTGACGGGCTTCCGGTAGCTGCATGTATCAGTTTCAAAACACTGATGCTTGCCTCAGAGACTCCCTCACTCCTCGCACTGCACCACGCTGCCTGAGATCCTCTAGCACTGTACAACTGGTACTACCTTAAGGTAAGTATACTTCAATACTCTTCTCTGTTCTGGCACTGATGTGGTGGAATGAACTTCCACTAGATGTCTGAACAGCGGCGTCCCTGGCTATCTTTAAGTGACGAGTGAAGACCCACATCTTCCTGAAACACTTAAACTAACATTTTACAAGTTTGCTTTGTTTAAAAAAAAAAATCACACAAAAAACAGAGTTGTAGGCTGATTAATCTTAAGTTTGCAATCTACTGTAGCGTACCAGTGTATATTTATTCATTTATAGAAAATCAAAGCACTTTTGTATGTCGCTCTGGACAAGCGCGTCTGCTAAATTCTATTAATGTAAACATAAATGTAATTTAAATTTGCAGGTTTTTATCCTAAAAACATTACAGAGGGAAGTAAGCTGGAACTAGCAAACTATTCGCTAGTCACACAAACCATTAGCTACATTTCAGAATTGAAAGCATGCTGCATGTACTGTGATCAGATTAGCTCTTGACATAGACTCGTACTTTTCACGTCTGCATCACTTACTGTCTGTCCTAAATAGTGTCCAAGATTAGAATGAATGTGTCCCAAATGGTAATTTATTGAAATGGGTGACCCACAGTTACCAGGACAGTATAATATTTCTGGTAGAATTTCAAAGTGTGGGTTCATGGACACACAGCTAATATTGCCTACAATTCTTTGTGCCAACGAGGTGGAACTTTGTGATGGGACACGTTTTAGAGAGATGTAAAAAGAAATGTAAGAACAATGTATCTGGGCAGCCTCATTCTCTTCTGTTACTCTACACGATGTGTGTTGTCTTTAAACAAAGAGTACATACATTTAATGGACAGTATAAGCAAACAAATGGAATGCAAAAATGGATATGCTGAGATTCTTTTGAACAGATGGTTGTTTTGCATTTTTGGAAGGAGTTTCGAGTGTCAGAGGACTTTGTAAAAATACAGGAAAAGCGCAGGAACGTTTTCGTGACAGGACTTTGTGGCTTCTCTGAAAAGTAACATAAATAAAAACCAAGCAACAATTTGTTTTAAAGATATTTAAAGTAAATATAAAAATAAATGCATGACATTATTTGTTAGTAAATTATAAGAATAATGCTGGTAATTTGAGATGGGTGTAAAGTACTTTATAAGTTGTATCATACGTCACTTAAGGGTGGTAACTGTCACTATGTATTGGACTCAATTACACTTCACTGATTAGTTTCCTGTAGCAGCATGAACTGTTCTGACTTCACTGCAGTCATTGCACTGAATCAATGTGTGTTTAAATGTACATAATGTGCTATTTGCAATTATGTAGGGGATCCAATTTGAAGATCTTACCTGTGGCTCCTGTGGTTTATGATTCCACCCATTGGGCTATTGGGCCATGACCTAGACCACTTCAGTATTGGCTTGTGTATTTTACCACTGTGGACTAAACATTTTACAGTATGAGCTCCTGTGAAAGCTCTGTTTGTGTCTTTTCTACTTATGTACAGTAAATAGCTCTATGGTTTTCTATATCTATAGTTTCTCCTCTGTACAGATTTGCCATGTCTTTGAGAAATCCAAAAAAAAAAAACCTTTGTGTATTTCATGTTTTTGTTTTGCTAAAATGTATGTAGCCTTTAAATTGACCAAACCTCGAATGCCAGTCATCCATTTTTTCCTGCTGTGAATGCCCTCAAACAAATCCATGCTTTAATTAAGACAATTAAACCAGCACAGGTCTTAGCAGCTTTGTTCTTAAGCCGACTAATGCAGCTTTTTTTTTTGTGATCAATTTTTCTTTGAAGGAACTCTTTGTAATGAATGCTTTCCAGTCGTTCCATCTACAATTCTCTCTGTCCTACACGGAGCAAGTGCATTATACATCACAGAGTTAGATAAGAGGTGTCTCCATCCTCATCTCTCTCTCTCTCTCTCTCTCTCTCTCTCTCTCTCTCTCTCTCTCACACACTCTCTCTCACACACTCTCTCTGTTTTGCCTTCTCTCCCATCCTCACTCTCTGCTGACACATCCCCAGTGGAGGCAAGGCTTGATGAAGAGCCAGCTTCCCTCCCTGTTACTCTCTGTACATGGGCCAACTGTCCACATGCATGAGTGTCCTCATCAGTCAGATGGCATGGTACTCGTTTTCTCGCCGGGCACAGGTGAGCCAGGCTGTGTGTTCTCATCACTCAGCCACCTGCAGCCAACCCCTCACCATACGGCCTCTCTCCCCATGATCAATAGACTGAGTCAGTCACTTTATACACCTACTCGTCCTTGACACATTGTGATTTTTGGGCCAATGTTTTTTCATTTTCTTTCTTCCTTTTTTTTTTTTTCACTTCAACAAGTATTATCCAAGAAAGTGCATTTTGCATACAAAAGAGCCCATCCTAATGAAGACACTGAATAGAGACATCCCACCATAAATTTCATTACACATAAACATCCAGGTCTACTGAACTACCCCAAGAGTGTGACTAATCCTAGCTTTGGTATGCAAAATAATGCACATTTACTTGAGTTCTTTCTCTCATACCCTAAACAAGTCTGTGTTCTCTTTAAGGGAGTGATTAGGGCAAAGTCAATTTTCTTATCCAGCCTAGTTTAACACCTGTGCAGCCACCTGAAGATCCTTTCCCGGCACTCTCCTTATAGATCAGAAGGCCGTTTTATAATACCGTGTAAATTATCAAACATAAAAGAAGATTAATCGAAAAGCAGAGATCACATTTCAGCACTCCAGTTAAGAGACATCCAGGTGTTTTTTTCCTCTTATTTTCTTCAAAGAATCTGATCTCTTTGTGATTAGCAATACAGCTGTGGAAAATGTATAGCTGTCCTGAAATGCATGCACAAAGAGACATTCATAGACTCAGACATCAAAGCTTTAAGCATGTTACACCTGCATTACCCATCATTGTACCACAGCGCTGTTCAATGCTCAAATCTGATTGGTTGGAAATTGTATTCATTGCCTAGCATTTAAATTACAGATCTATATTAATACACTGAGTTCTCTGTGAGCAAAGAAATGAAAAACAAAAGCTGAGGGAATGGTTATTTATAATTATTTTGTAACTTTTATAACAGGAATGAACTTCACCAACATTAAATGTAGCTATGAAATGATTATAAAGTCTGTTCATTTTTTAATTTTGAATTTTAAATGGTTGCAAACTGATATAAACAAGAGAAATATAGAATTAACTTTGGATTTTTAACAGCAACTACACATATTTCTTTTATCATTGACTCTTTTCATATAAACTGATGCTATTTCTTACCTATGTACCAAACATAAAGATATATGAAAGTTTAAATGTAATTAAATTCAAACTGTTTTTTAAACCTTAAACTTTTATGTACAATGTCACAAAGCAGATTTACAGCAATTTCCTTTTTCAAACAAGAAACAAAAATATATCAGTTTTTCCATAATGAGTAAGTCAGAGATGACGATTGCAAAGAAAAACCCCCTAAGATGATATGAGAGAAATCTTAAGAACAGCCAGACTCATAGAGAAAAAGCCATTCTCATCTGTTTGACACCAGAATATATATACAGTGGAACCCAGTTATCTCGCCCTCGTTTAACTCAACAACCCTATTAAGTCGACGTTTTTGAAGTGGAACCGCCAAATTCTCGCTTTGTCTAAGCATTTTTTATTGGTTATGTCGACTTTTTTTATGTCGCCGAACCCTAATATCTCGAGCACAAGGGGGAAAAATTTGCCATTTAACGTCGGTTATCTCGATGCAGCCGCAGAAGAACTCGCGAAAGTGGCGGAAAAATCAAGTCTTACAGATGCTACAGGTGTTGTATTGTATACTGGTGAATCTCTGCTGTTAGTTAGTGCACATATGCCTTTTGTTGTTAAATGTTATGCGATGAACGGGAGGCGAAAGGGGGGGGGAATCCGCGGTGCGCTTTGGGAAGAAAAGCGCAGCCGTTGAGAGAGTGCCGGTGGGAAGGCACGTACCGGGATACACATGAGCGATAACAACGACCACCATGAACCAACATATACCAACAATAATGGACGGTGAGAGTGTGGAAGTTTAAATAGGAGCTGGTGATGATGTTAAACGAGCACCATATGTGCGCGATTGAAGCCGAGAGCTTCAGAGAAAGCGGCCGAGAAAGCACCTGGCAGGTGGATTCCTGACAGTTAACAAACATGTACTGTATGTATTTTTATAGCATGCCTTCATCAAACAAATCGCAGCAACGCTGTTGTGTAAAAAAAACCTTCAAAAACACGTGCATGCACATTCTCATTTATGAACGCACATCATGTACATAAAGAAATTTTAAGCACGTTAATATATTGCCGCCATTTTGATTTTCGTTTATCTTGATCATCGGTTACCTCGATGCTTTTTGGCGACCCCCTAGGACATCGACATAGCCAGGTTCCACTGTAATTCCCTTCTATAACTGTGTATGATACGGTCATAAATTGCAATCATGAAACCAGGAAATTCATTATAGTTTTTCCATGAAGTTTCTAAGTACTACCATTTACACTAATTCACAGTGATCTTCAGACTGTCCATCAGGGGCCATGCTCAGCAGCAGCTTATCTTAGTATTAATTTGTACATTAGCTCATATAAACTCTTTTGCTTTTCCTTTGGCTTTTTTATTAATACTTTCTCTCAGAAGGCTCTCAAAAAACTCAGAACATTTAAAAGTATGATTTTTAATGGATTAACTGGTCAGTAGTGCAGATGCATGAGAATGAAATGTCAATGGATCTCATCTGCAGAGAAAAAGAAAAGGATGCTGAAAATAAAATGCTTAGTACATAATCTATTACATTAAACCCACCTGATACTCTGTCCTCTGACTTTCATTTGACTGTGTGACAATACCTGAGAGATTGCTAGTAATTAAAAAGGGCTTTATCTCCCATTTCACTGTGGGATTGCATTAGGTTTTTTTTATATATTATTCAGCCGTATTAGCTAACATAGTCACGCTCTCTGCTCCCTCCCCTCATTATTTTTTTTTTCAGCTATGGGAAAAAGTTTGGGTGTTAAGCCTTGTATGCACAAATTCAGTTTCAGAAGATTTTAGAGAAAAGACAGAGAAGAGATTTGAGGTTTCCTAGCCTCATATCTACCTTTATCCTATTTAGCTCCTCTCCAGGGTCATCTTTAACCTTTAGTTGGATAAAACATACGCATTTACTGTAATCTATTAAACTTTACATATCTTTATGTAGTTTGTCTTGTTTTTATCTTCCTCATTTTTTCCTCTGGAAATCTCTCAGAGTAACTCCAATTCAGTATCAATTGTATTGATATTGTTTACTAGATAACTACACATTTCCCAGTATGATTTCTCAGACACTGTGTATCTGCACATAAAAAAACAAAACAAACAAAAGCAGAAAACACAAATTTGGCTTCATCAACTTTAGAGAAGCCTGAAATAATCACAATAATGACAGCATGGTATTATAAGCGGTTCAATACGCAGTGAATGTAGAAGAGGTGCCAAAAGTTATAGTGGTTTTATTTAAAAGGCTGTATGTAGCCCTGTGTTTAGAGCAGAGGTACTGCAGATAACTTTGTGAAACCGCTGTGTTCCAGTCAGGAGATAGAACAAGTGCCTTTTGGGAGGTTTAATTAGATATGATATCTTAATTTACACACAACAGCACTTTACTGTAATTGCAAGGCATTTTTACGAACACCAGGCAGAAGGCAGAAAGTCCCAGAATGCCTGTTGACTCTGTCAGCAGAAACAGCTCATTTAGGACGGTGGAAAAGCCGACTTCTTTTAAGTGTGACTTCTACTCTGGCCCCATGAGAACCCGTTGACTGTAATTCATCATAGTCACTAATTACACAGGGTTTAAGTCAGTCGCTCTTTCTGGAAAAGACAGAGAGATGCAAAGAGGGGGGACGAATCACAACAATGAAATTACTAGCCGAGTAAGAGAACACTGCGACACAGGGATGAAAGCGCCATATGTCAGGAGCTGAGAACACAGTGGTATGATTAGGAGACATGCTTCAACAGCACCAAAAAGCAAAAAAAGGAGCAAAGCTATTTCTGGGCTTTCTCTTTGCATCTTAGTCTTTGGATCTCTTTGGAAATGAGAAATCACACACAGGGAGCCTAAGAAAATGCCAGCTAGGGTAATGTTCTTAATCCTGTATTTGTTCCTTTTTATTATACAAAAACAAAGCTGAAATTTTTTTTTTCTTTTGCACCAAAGAGATAGTGTTGTCATGGAGACAGGAGCACTGGGATGAGCTCTGAGCGAATGTGAAGCACAGGTCAAAAAGTTAACAACAAAGTGATGAAAACGACAGGTGAATAACAGGTGAGTAGGCATGCAGCCGAGCAGGTTTTATTACAGGCATCATGAGCGCAGATGTTGATTGACTCCTTTCAAGCATCAGTGATATGAAGATGCAAAAGCAGGATCAATTTTAGAAATTCTTATTGCTGCTGTGAAGGGAAAGCATGACAAGGAGTGCTGTTTTAGGAAAATAATCAATGATTGAGTTGTGTGACGTGGCATGATGTCTTATAGTTACTGCTAATAGCAGAATTCAACTCATATATTCAAGGGATTCAACTCATCTTTTTAAACCTAGTTTGTGTGCACCTTTTATGTGCTATAATGATGCACTGAAGCAAATGTATGCTCTTCCTATGAGTCAAGAGTTGAGAAAGTGTCAGACAAAAGGCACATAAATGTTTTTTTAGGGATTCCACCTGCCACAGATGAGCTCTGGATGAGCGGGTTTTATTTTTCAGCAAGGCGTCACACACATCTGATCGCATTAATTAACATCTGAATTGTTTATCGGTATAATGTGGATAAACAATCATTAATTATTCAAGAAAAACAATAAATAAATTAGCTCGAGTTTCTTGGAAAAGTGGGGCACCGGAGAATTTCTGAAAGGAAAACTTGTGAAATTATTCATGCAGATAGCATTACACATTCACAAGATTGGCATAATTGCATGTGGTTTTGTTTTTTGTTGTTGTGATAGCATAATGCCTGCTTGGGAATATACTACATTATATTGTTTTAAAGGATTTATTTGTACACAAAAGAAGCGTTCATTTATTCCAGTGTCATTTACTGGCATTCAAAAAACAGATTTGAATGATTTTTCTTTGTTTTCTTTTTCATGAAACATCCTTCTGCATCTCCAGCGTGATTTAAACAGGTGCTTTTTTCTGTGGATTTTAAGAAGACTTTAAACAGTTTGTGTTACTATTTAACGAGTTTTCATTCAAGTTTCTAAATCGTCCTACAAGCTAAAAGTTAAATCAATCCTGTCAGAAATGTTCTGCTTAAGGATCTTGCACCAGAGACATGTTTAACATTCAGACTCGTGCATTTTTCAGTTCTGGAGATGTTTTGACGTGCTCTGAACATTCAACTCTTATTTCATTTACCTATAGCATTTTAATAGCTCTTTTTACACTATATCTATATTTACACTAAATCACTTTAATTTGTATTGTCAATATCTGCCATACTGCTTTATATACAGTGCCCTCCACAATTATTGGCACCCCTGTTTAAGATGTGGTCGTGGACTTCAAAAAATTCTCCTTTTTTTTAAAACAACATAGAACCCAAATGCAAAAAGAGAAAATCCAACCTTTATTTAAGTACATTACTTTGGTGGTAAAAAAATCACACATTTAGAAAAAAAAAAAAAACTGGAAATCATGTGTGCCACAATTATTGGCACCCCTGATGTTAATACTTTGTACAACCTCCTTTTGCCAACAAGACAGCACTTAATCTCCTCCTATAACATTTCACAAGATTGGAGAACACAGAGAGAGGGATTTTTGACCATTCTTCTTTGCACAATCTTTCTAGATCATCCAGTGTCCTGGGTCCTCTCTTATGCACTCTTCTCTTTAGCTCGCCCCACAGGTTTTCGATTGGGTTGAGGTCTGGGGACTGAGATGGCCATGGAGGACCTTGAGTTTGTGACTGCTGAACCACTTTTGTGTAGATTTTGCCACATGTTTTGGATCATTATCCTGCTGAAAGACCCAATGACGACCCATCTTCAGCTTTCTGGCAGAGGCCATCAGGTTTTTATTTAAAATATCCTGGTACTTCAAAGCGCTCATAATGCCATGCACCCTAACAAGGTTCCCAGGGCCTTTGAAGAGAAACAGGCCCACAGCATCACAGATCCTCCACCATACTTCACGGTGGGCATGAGGTGCTTTTCGGCATACTCATCTTTTGTTTTACGCCAGACCCACTTAGAGTGTTTGTTGCCAAAAAGCTCAATCTTAGTCTCATCTGACCAAAGCACACGATCCCAGTTGAAGTCCCAGTACCGCTTAGCAAACTCCAGGCGTTTACGTTTGTGAGTGTTAGTGAGAAAAGGCTTTTTCCTTGCATGCCTCCCAAACAGCTTGTTGGCATGTAGAGAGCGTCTGATGGTTGTTTTGAGACTCTGTGACCCCAAGATGCCACTCTTTGATGCAATTCTGTGACGGTGAGCTTGGGAAATTTTTTTACTTCTCTTACCATCCTCCTCACTGTGCGTTGTGGCAAGATAAACTTGGGACCTCTTCCAGCCTTGTTTGTCACTGTTCCAGTTGTTTTAAACTTCTTAATGATTCCTCTGACTGTAGATACCGGCAAGTTAAGGCAAGTGGCTATTTTCTTGTAGCCATTGCCTGACTTATGAAGGTCGACACACATCTGCCTTACTTGAATGGTGTGTTCTCTTGTCTTTGCCATGTTGACAAATGGGTAAGAGAATTAGGCCTCTGTGTCACGTCATATTTATACCCCAGGAAACAGGAAATTATGAATTACTAATTAAAAGTCCCTAGATACCCTGACCAACCTTAGCAGCTACAGAAAAATATATAAAAAAAAAAAAAAAATTTAATTTTTCAGAGGAATTGTTAGGGGTGCCAATAATTGTGGGACACATGATTTCAAGTTTTTTTTTTTTCTAAATGTATGATTTTTTTACCACCAAAGTTATGTACTTAAATAAAAGGTTGGATTTTTCTCTTTTTTTGCATTTGGGTTCTATGTTGTTTTAAAAAAAAGGAGAATTTTTAGAAGTCCACGACCACATCTTAAACAGGGGTGCCAATAATTGTGGAGGGCACTGTACAGCAGTTAGCAGACGGTCTTATCTAAAGCGACATTCAAAAGTCTTTATCAACTAATAAATCAACACTGGTTTACTAAAATCCAAATTCGGAATAAAAACTCTGTTGGAAGAAATTATAGCACTCTTTTTTAAGAAATAAATCAAACAGGGAAAATGAGTGCTAGTTTAAGTGTTTAAGGAAAAGGTAGTTCTAGGGGAAGTTTATTCCACCATCTTGGTGCCAGAACAGAAAAGAGTCTTGATGTATTCCTACCTCTTTCCCTGAATGATGGTGGGACCAGTCGAGCAGTGCTTGAAGGCAGATTTGAGGCAGCGTGTAGTGTAGTGTGTGGAGTGATAAGAGTGATAAGAGCTTTCTTGTATTTTTGAGAAAATTTGATTTAATCTTTTTTTAGTAAAATAATAATTGTACTTCAGTGGGCAATGATAAAGAATTAGTCATTTATACACTACACAGTGTACCATTTATGTAGAATTTAAAACCTGCTTCAAAAATGCTCCTATACACAAAGTGATCTCCATGAAGACATTCTTTGCCAGGTTTGGAGTAAAACTGAAAGAGTAGAGGTTTCACAGAGCCCTGGTTTCATCTCAAATGAACACATTAGGGATGAACTGAAAAACACTGAACCCCAGACCTCCTTACTCCTGACCCTAGATTAGTGTCTGATCTCACTATTGCAGCTAAATGAACACAAACCCTCCACGGACACACTCCTACATCTAGTAGTAAGCCTTCCCAGAAGAATGAAGGTTGTATAATAAAAAAGGGAAAATAAATGTGGAATAAGATATTCAAGAAGGACATATGGGTCTGATGGTCAGGTGTTCACAAACTTTAAGCCATATAACGTATACGTTCCATATACTTTATGTGGCACAAATGTTCATTTAATTAAGTTTATCAACATCGCACATCTGGATGAAAATGTTTTTTCCCTCTCTCATTGTCAAAATTGATCATGCTCTGCTATTTCAATATAAGAGGTTATTTTCTGTTGATTTATGATGTCATCCCAAGTGGGCTTTGTATTCTGTATTATAGATAAAAGCAAGCAAACACTGAGGAAGTGAGGGAGCGATCTCAGACCCATCCCGTTCACACCGGCCCATTTACGCTGCACCTGTTAGCGGTTTAACCCTCCTTTAACATTCGTCTTTCATCCTCAATAAGGGTGTAATTATAGGCTGATAAGTTGTCAGGTGTTTTTAAGCATGAAATAAAAAACACACATATACAAACATACACAAATGCACACAGAACTGTGCTGTACAAGATTCAGTCATCAAAATATGAAACTGACATTCAGAATTATTTATTATTTCATAAAAGTTTTTTTGCTATGCATGATTAGATTTTTATTTACATAATTGTTTACTAATAGGGAACTCCTTGTGATGTGTGTAGTAGACTGGAGTATGTACTCAGATGTGTTTGGTTGATTGGACTGAGGCCAGGCCTGGTCTGAAGGCTGAGGCTTATTGTTTATTGTGACCGGGAGGGCAATAAAACACAAAATACTCCTGAAACAGAGCCAAGTACACTAAGCCTCCAGAGAAAAGAGCCTGAGCTGGAGCTACATCAAACACTGCAGGCCTGTATTCAATTACAGTCCTGAATAAAGTTATGTCTGTCTCTACAAAGTGCTCATGTGGTGTGTGTGTGTGTGTGTGTGTGTGTGTGTGTGTGTGTGTGTGTGTGTGTGTGTGTGTGTGGATACACAGTGCTGAAGTGTATTTCAGGCCTGCGTGCCTTAGGGGAAGAGGTCAGCCTTTAAATAATGAAACTTATAGTAGTAAGTCAACAGTGTCCATGTTCACAAGCTGGTAAGAGGTGGAGGAAGGTGAAAGTCTGGATTTAATTGTCATTGTTGGAATCTCTCTGTCTTGCATCCCATGATGTTTCTTTGGCTATAAATAGTAAAGCCATATTTCTTACCTACCAGAGATGCTTTTTTAATTTGACTGCATTTATTAGGTTAAAATGTCCTCCACTAACTATAAGGGTGCATTTAGACATGCAGAGTTCAGTTTATTTTAATTGAACACTAAAATGTTTTAATCTTCAGTATGGTTTCAGCAAACACTAAGGTGTGGAAATAAAATTATGGTACCAAGTGAGCAAAATAGTTTTGGTCCACTTACAAGTTAACTCTAGCGTGGTTTAATGGCAGTGAGAAAGTGACCTGACCCTGAAATGACTCAACTGCAAGAAGTGAACCAAAAATGTAATGTATTTTGGGTTGTGCCATTTTTCAGTCATCACCTGAATATTTTTGGAAATAAGTTCTTCATCATACAGTGTAAGTAAATGATTTGGGAAATACATTTTAAGGCAACTGGAGCAAAATAAAAGCAACATGATAACATTCAGAGCAGAGTACAATAGATTTAGTAAAACAAAAAAATGTTTAAATTAACCAAGCAAAAATTGACAAATAACCTATTGCACACACATTTTATTTCATTGTGTGCTTGTTAAAGATTCGAAATGGATTTGCAAATCTCTTTCATTTATTGGTCAAGAGTCACCCAGTGTATGGAGAGGCATGGCTAAATAAATGGTTTATTTAGGTTAGAAATAACTAGGTTAAAAGCTTTTTTTCTTTTAGCAAATCAAGGGTTTGTTATATTGTTTTGTTTGTTGGTTCAAATATCCTGAACAGTGCTACAGCTTTGTGATTTGCCTCAGGTTAGTTACATGCCATACAGTAATTTACTACCTGATTGTGTTCACCTATATTTTGTTTAGTTCTGGTTTGTTATTCATAGTCTGTCATTTTTTTGTTTATGTCTCAATTTGTCTCATGTCTTCCCAAGCATTTAGTCATAGTAATTCTGAGCCTTATTTTTAAAATGTTTTCTCACTGATTTAACATCAAGTCCTGTACTGATTTCCATGTAATAATCCTGCAGTGTTCTGACCTTCATCAGACTCTGTTCAAACACAGGCATATTGTCACTTTCTACATGCTGCACATTACAAATGTTACAATTTTAAAGAACCACAATATACATCTCAATATTATGAGCATGTTTTTCCTCCATAATTTAAAACTCAATAAGCTTTTAAGCATACAGTGCTTTGTTTTTTAAAGCTAAAAGAAAAAACAGATGACAGGTCGAGCCCTCAATTAGCCTTCAGACGAATACAGCAGCCAGGAAAACACAAACACTAATTCTTACGTGTTATCCGTTTAATTCTGACGGCAAAAAAATATAGATAAGCATGAACCTTTGTGACATCATCATGTGGAAAAGAAAGGTGAGAAATGAAGCATGTTATCTTGCAGGCTTTGCTTGGAAATTAAAGTAGGAAAAGGGAAAAGGGAGAGTCACATTGTTTCTCTCATCCCCCTCGAGCTTCAAAAAATTCATCATAAGTTGCTTTTTTTATTTGTTTCACTTACTGACTTGGCATTCACTTCCTCAGTCCTTAAGGGGCTATGCTTTCCTTTATTCAATTTCTCCTGCAGAGATGTGAAGTGTCTTTTTCGTGTCCTTACATTTAGTTCCTTTAGTAGACATAAAGACTTGCATATCCTATTTTCTTTTGACTAGACCTACTAGCTCCTGTGAGATACGCAGATTAGAGTGTGTGTAGTATTTATCAGAGCCCTAATAATATTTAGGAGGCTTCATTAACACTTCCACATACTCTCTCTCTCTCTTGCTCTCTTTCTCTTTCTGTCTTTTTCTCATTTTCCTCTCGAGGCTTATAAAAAAAGCCTACCTGTATAAAGTTACATCTCCTGGCTGCTCCTATAAAGTGGAATAAATCTGATAGGCACCTCAGTGAAGTCATTATTATAAAGGGAATTGCCTCTATAACAATCAGCTTTTCTGTTGCATAATAGTGTTCCAGATTTACACTGTGCACTTTGGAAATTACCTTAGAAATATGGTTATGCAATACCCAGTGTATATTAGTACATTTATTCAGCTCTGTGCATTACATTTGTGCCGACATACTCACATTTACAACCCCAATTTAAAATGGTTCGGATGTTGTGTAATTATTAGAACATAAAGATGTCAATGTAAAAATTGAGGAAATGTACTGTTTTATGGGAAAACAGTCATTTTTAATTTCATGTCTCAACGGAGTTAAAAAGGTTGAGAAATTTGAAAGAAGAAAAAGCTGGAGGAACATCTTGCAACTAATTAGGTTAATTGGCAACTGGTCAGTAACATGACCAGGAGAAGTTTTGTGCTCATTCAGCAACAGGGGTGTTAGTAAACTCAGGTACTAAAGTAGGCCTCGGGTGCAGTCAGCGTTCCAATTCATCCCAAAAGTGTTTAATATGGTTGAGGTCAGACCCTTTATAGCAGGCAACTCAAGATGTTCCACTTCAACTCATATAAACCATATCTTCATAGAGATGGCTTTGGGCACATCCCAAGACATCCTATACAATTGTGTGCCACCAGCTTGTTGGCACTAGTTTGGAGAAAACCTTGAACAGTATGGCGGGAAAATTCAGGTTTCCCAATTCTTTTGTCCATATAGTTGTATTGTGATTATTAATAATGAGTATTGTTTATAGTGTATTCTTATAATTAGATTATTTGCAGTAATAAGACAATATAATAAAATGTGTTGTATTAATAAGCAGCAGAAGTTAATAAACAGCGTATAGACTATGTTTATAGACTACAATCCCATCAACCATCACACCCTCACATGCCCTGCCACATGATTTCTGCATCTGAATCATGTCTTATAATTAGTATATGTATATGTATATGTCTCACTGTTCACAGCACGTTTGTTTTCCATGGTTGTTGTTGTTATGTCATGGTCCTTGTAATCTCTCCAAATGAATTGAATTGAAATCTAATTCTTTGTTTTGTTTCTTTGTTGTATTTTTTTTTTCATGTATTATCATAAAATATATCTGCACTATAGAAATTGAGGAAAAATTGTATGCCAATGACTAAAATTTGCTAAATAATAACAAAAAAAACTATTAAGCTATACATAAAAGAAGATAATAAAATGGAAAAAGGATATTTCCAGCAATTCATAATTGTTTTAATCTTTTATTCTTTATTTTTATGCCCCTTTATAACTTTATGCTATTTTTCTCTTTACTTTACTTTTAATTTACAATTTTCAATTCACTTTTTCTTTTCCTGCCAATACTTCTGCTTTTAATACGAGTTGAGCTGAACTGAGCATTTACGCTTTAAGTTATGTTTCCATTCGTATATTCATAAAAACCTGGTCCAATTCTCTATTTTCAGCTCCAGACTGAAATAGACACTGTGGGTAGAGAGTGCTTGGAGTCAAATCAATGGCATCAGCTAGAAGCTTTGTGAGTATCTCTCTCTCTCTCTCTCTCTCTCTCTCTCTCTCTCTCTCTGACAATGATCTTTCATTCTTTAGTGTCATTGACACACCATTCAATTTTTTTAATGTCCTGTCCAGTTAAGAGTTTAAAGGCCTATCATTGCTGTCTGAAATGGAATGCAAATCACTCCGCTTGAGGGTTTTTCAACATGCTCTTGAATAAAGTATCAGCCTATTAAAGAGCAAATTTCAGTCGTTCATCAATTCTGGGATGAAACCGATGAGCTTCTACTCTGTAAATGTTGCCGTCAGTAAAAAGGAAGGTGACGTTCTAGCAGGGAAGCTGATGCTGGATTCTGCAGGACAACATCTGCAACAGCATGATAGAAGGTTTCCTGATATCTACCATGTCCGGTATCTTGTCTCCAAAAGTTCTCAAATAAAATCACGTTGTACACAAGTATGTTCATCAGCTAAAAGAAAACTCTCACCATGTCACATTGTCACATTCTTTGTGTCATTAGATTGTGTTTGAGTAATCAATAGGGTGGTGTAAAGTGGGCCCGATGACAAGTGCCTCTGTTAACTCTGATGGTGTGTTTTTTATAACAGCATTTGATAGCGTATTATTTACGCTATCAAAAATCTCAAACTTTCAAAATAAATACATTTTCAAAATAATTTAGAAGACTCGGTAACATGACAAACTTTTATTGTCTTGTATAACATGTGATAACAGATGCTAACTTGTATGACACAACCCACTATTAATTGTTACTATAAACAGTTACATATTGCTTATTCAATTATGTATATATTATTTGGTGTATAAATAATAAACCTTCTGGGACTTTTTGTCTTTGGAAAGGTTTTAAGTGTGGTAAGTGTAATTAGTGTTTATGCTGTTGATACTTAGCATTTATCGCATTTATGCAAATAAGTAGATGAGGGCCTTGCTCAAGGGCCCAGCAGTGGCAGGTTGGTACTTGGATTTGAACTCACGACCTTATGATTAAGAGTCCAGACCGGTGTATCCTATATTAAATTCTTATAAAAGCATGCAATGTTGTGCTTTATTCCTTTTATAGCTTTCGGTATACTTAAAGGAATAAAAATACAAATAAATAGTTGTGTAAATTGTTCAGGCGAACCTATCTGCTCACTCTTAATGCTGCAAGAGCGCTCAGTGAAGCGAGGAGGTCAGGCTCTGTAAACCTGAACAATACTATTGCTCCACTGTGCTGTAAAATAACTGTCAGTTACAACACAGAACAAATCAGTGTCAACTGATAAACACACTCTGCCTGCTGACCTTGCTTGTATGTGTGTGTATTGTTTTTTAATCCTGTACATGTGTATGAGTGTGTGTGGATGGGGGTGTTTTTTCTTACTCGCTGTGCCTATGTCTGTCTCACACCTCACGTAACTGTAGCTGAAATGAACGATAACATCTAGGCCTCTGCTCTGTATGTGTGTGGGGGGATTCAACTTAGACATGTCACTTCAGTCAACACCTGTCATGCTGCCATGCTAGCTGCTTCCATGCCTCTTCCGCTAATCTCCTTGTCTAATTCAACTGTGCTCCACACACTACTTTTGCAATACATAAAGAAAGTGTGACAGCGTAAAGGAAGAAATGATGTCGCCTCCTTTTTCTGTAGATTCCTAACTGCTTATTTTAGTGAGATCCAAGATGGATTCCTGAGCTGGATTTTGTGTATTGAACTTATTCTCATGTACAATTGCTTTGTCTTGATATCAGGTTATTACTGACTTGGGAAGCCATTAACTGCAAAACAAACCTGATAGTTTCCCAGCCATTCCTGTTTTGGTTAAAAATTTGAAAACATCAGGATTAATTCACAAAGGGGTCAGGATGAAAGCAGGAATGTTCACTGTACTAGATTTCTAATTGTAGAAGTGAAAATAAAGCCCCAGTTTCTCCTTTTTTTTTTCTCTCTCTCAAGTGGATTTGTGGATTGTTGACACATACACAAGGACCGATTTAACAATCATTGGAATGTTTCCTATTCATTACACCACCTAAATCAGTCCATTCAACCTATCGCCAGACTTATTGCAATCCCACATCCTGCTTCCCACTAATCGTCTTCAGAACTTTGGAACAAGTTCCTTGCATAACTCCTTCACAATAACATTAACACAGGTGTGCATATACCCAAAACACACTCTTTTTCACCTCCACAAAACATTTCAGGCTAAAACACCGTGACCATTCGAGCTGCTGAGGCAAACCTGGGAGGTCAGCACACACACTGCAAGGTCTCCACTTGCATTGGTGCACCCACACATGTTCATTTAGAACAAATTACCTCCAAACGCCTCCTGGAATGTGTGGGTATGATGTAGGGCTCAGTAAAAAATCAGTTAACGTAGTTCCACTTTGAGGTATAGGCTGCAGGGGGGAGCTGGAAAGAAATGTCAATTGGTAACAAACTGAAGTTAAAATATAACACAGGCTGTAGAGACGTGATACAGTATGTCACGCTGTGACCCATATATTACAGCACTTCAATTGCCTGAGAAGCAGAACTCACCAGTAACGTGATGAGTGTCCTAGGGAGATTGTAGGTGTCTAATATTTTATATTAAAACTAGATTGTTGTCCTACTTTCTGAAATAGATACTGTATGATGAATGTCATCGCGATTAAAATACTTTACAGTGCATCTTAATGAGGAATAATATATGCATGTGGATATTTCAAAGCATTTTAATCTCATTTAATCTAATTTTAACAATATCTGAAACTAAGTGATACTTGCAGTGTTAATATTGCACTCATTCTGTTTTATATATGTGTGAAATATCACAGTTTTTTTTATTCTTTTAATATTGCTAAAATAGAGGTTTGAAGAACTAAGAAAAATTGCGGTTAATAGTGCATTGAAGTCAAGGCCTTTATTAAACATACCATGTTTGATAGTGGTGGCTTAGTGGTTAAGGCATTAGACTATGGACCTTAAGATTGGGAGCTCAAATCCCAGCCACACCATGCTGCTACTCCTGGGTTCCTGAACAAGGCCCTTAACCTATAACTGCTGAAAAATATTATAAGTTGTTCTGGATAAGAGTGTCTGCCAAATACCATAATATATAAATGCTAAATTATTTAGCTGCTAATCAAATTAATCTGTGTTTATATTAAGGCTGTTATAATAATATGCTGTTTATTTTAGTGACTGTTGTGTCAGTTTCTTAGTCAAATGACAAACTGTGGTATCAAATTTGAAAGAGTGGAAAAATAGAGAGACTGGTAAGGGAACAACTGTTTATATTTTGGTAAGAATACATTTTTAAAGTATGATGTTATTCTTTAATAGCTGGCAAGTGAGAGACATTTAACACTTTGAGATGTACTATTATTTTTTAGGGTGGTAAATGTAACTCCTAAACCCATTATCATATACATGCCAATAACATGAATAACATCCCATGTATTATACCCACACAATACATTGGAATTATATACATACATACCACTTCTGTCTGTATATACACAGACAGAACTGTCTGTCATAAACAGCCACTGGGAATGACTACAGTATCACAATATGACTACAGGACTACTGGGAAATAGCAGTGGTCCAGAGACATCACACAGCCAGATGGCATACTGTTATTGCTAAACCATGTTAGTTTATAATTGAGCATCCGCTACAAAAACCTGTAATACTGTAAAGGATCATAAAACCTAAATCATTCACGACGCTAACAATGGCACTGATCACTCATTGCTAATTAACTTCTAGCATTTCTCCATCTGTAGCAGATCCGCAGGCAAGCCTGGCTGAAATTCCTCTGCTCATTGCTTAGATTGATATAATTTGTGCTTTAATGGACCAGTTTTAAAAGTGGCGAGGTGGTTTGTGGCTAGTTTTCAGACTCCTGTGGCATGCTTTCAAAAGCAACATGTGGATTGGCTGTAGGTGAGACCTATGAATGCAAAGGAAAAGAAAATGGTACAGTCGGCTTGGACTGGATGGTGCGAAATCCAAACCTGACTGAAAGGTTTTTCAAGTTCTTATTAGTGGGTGAGCTCCATTTCTGAACAAATATCACTAGTGAGATCACATTAGTTTATAGATTTCAAGATGAGAAACCTTTGTTTCTAGCCAAGATTTAAGAATGAAATGAGGCTATTACTATAATACATAAGAAATCAAACATGACACAATGTACTGTTATAGAAAAATAATCAACAACAGGGTGGCGTAATGATGTTAAAAGCACCTAAGACTGGTGATTTCTTGTAACACCACATCCTGTTTTATTTATTCCATATTGTAGTCTTGAGCATGTTTAAACCATTGGACGGTTCTGTGACATCTGCTAAGTTGGGTTCACATATGGGTTTGGTTTGTCTGTGCTGCTAGTTTACAGATTTAAAGAACCTGGGTTTGAATTGAAGCTCAGGTTATTGCCTGTGCACAGTTTTACACCATCTCCATCCTCTGGGTGGACTGACTATGCTGAATTGCCCCTAGGTGTAAATAGGTGTATGAATGCTAATGAGCATGTGTATTCATGCCATGTAATGGACTGGTGTTCCATCATAGGCTGTATTCCCATTTCACATATAGTATTCCCAAGGAAACTCTGGTGCCACCATGATTCTGACCCAGAGTATGCAGTTACTGAAATAGATGGATGAATAGATAGGTGAATACATGTATTAGTTGTATGGAAGAACGAATAAATCAATGGATGGATAGATGGATGTGTGGATGGATGGATGGATGGATACATGGCTAGTGTACTTAAGTAGCTTTATGTGTATCAGGACTTTACTGAAGTATTTCCATTTGGTGAGACTTTTACTTTAACTTCTCTACATTTCAAAGTCAAATATCTTTAGTAAAATCAGTTATTTTTATTTATGAGTGGATGAAAACTTAAATGGTCAAGTACATAGCAAGTTACCAATAAAAATAGAAAGTGCGCTTTGTTTTGAAATTGTTTTAATTGCTGCTTGGTGGTATCAACTTATTACTAAGAGTTACATTAGAAATGAGAACGGAGTTGATTAGACAAGAGTCTTGTAATAAAAATTATATTTTCTAGACACTATAGCAATAATAAATCATAGGAATTTGGATACTTGAGTACATTTGAAAGCAAATACTTTTATACTTCTACTTTAACTTTAACTTTTTTGAATGAATGGATGGATGGAAGGATGGATGGATGGATGGATGGATGGATGGATTTATGGATGGATGGAAGAATGAATATTACGGCTATGTTGTTTTTTAACTTTACAGAAAACTTTTCCCATCTTTAAAAGTCTAGCAGGCACCAAAGTTTCTCTCTTGGTAAAATCCTAAATTAAGATTTAAAATAGCCCCAACTAGCTTGAGGACAAACTAAAAAAATCAATTCATATGCTAAACAAACAATAATATTATCTGAACAACAACATTGAGACATTGTAGGGACGTCCAATCAGCATGAATCTGCAATTTCTTTCATGATTTCCTGGTACGCATAATTTCTGCCGAGATCCATTTTCAGGTAGATTTTGACAAGTTCTTGCATTACAGTTGATTTGTTAGTGAGGCTCATACATCGGCTTGGAATGCAATTACACTAATGTTTTCTGTAATACACTTACTTGGAGCTTTAACTTATCACTTGCGGTGCTCTGTCTTTCCCTGGCAGCAACACAAAATCTGACTACTGGGTCTGATACATTTCCCAATCAGCCATAAACCCCCTCACTTGTTTTAATTGCAGGGCTGATCTGAAGTGTTGGTAAAAGAAGTTGCTGTAATTCATCCTTTGGTGAACTTTTCTTCTCTGTTGTACTACTCTAAGTGCGCTCATTCTCATGCAGCCAGGACTAATCATGTGAGGAGTTGAATAAATGATAGCTTGTGTGAGCTCTTAAGTTACTCATGGCCTTTGAACTAATCCTCACAGAACAGCAAACGATTATTTATTCATATCTCTTTTGAACGCCACCCTCATTATCATCACTGTATCGCTCCATCCTGTACCTTGGTTCCTTTGCTCCATCTGTATCTCGCGCACTTGCTATCACTTGGGCCTCAAAGGCTTGTCAGATTAAAAGAGTCTTCTTATGACACATTGAGGATCATTGCTGGGAAACCAAAATTTGTGAGGCTATATTAATAATGTAGGAGTTTGCCAGGAATATTACAATGCGTATACTTTAACTGTGGTGGACGATTTTTCGTGGCAGCATGCATGCAAAGCCCTATGAAAGGAATTAAACACAACAGGGTGTTCTGTTACAGGAAAAATAATTAACAGCACAGTGTTACAATACGGAGGCACAAAGGAGTTCATCTTACCACCCCGAAGATGACTATTTTCCAATAACAGTCAAGAACATTATTCCAGCAGTTTGCAACCAAAAGTACGTTTCATTTATATTTTAACAATACTGAAGTTTTTTTTTATTTCTAGCTAGCTTAATGAAAAATTCTTTACGAATCATTAAAAATATACCATTTGTCTGTGGGAATAATCAATTCTGATTGGCTAAAAGGTGTATTTCCTCGAATAGAAACAATTAGTTACAGTTACAAGTACATACAAAGTAAGGTAGATATTGTAATTCTTCCTAATGACCTTGCTGACCTCATTGGGGGATCTTTGCATTTCATTTAAATGATATGGTGAATATTTTAAACACCGTCATTATTAGTAGAAAAAACGCCACTGACACAGCTAATTCACACACAGACAATATCTCTCTCTCTTTCTCTTTCATCAACCTCACACAATTTTTCAATCACTTCTTATTACATGTAAAATCACATGTTGAATCTTTGACAGAGCTCTAGATAAAGTAATTTAATTCAATTTCATTTTATTTAAATACATAACTTATAACAATGGGCATTGTCCCAAATCAGCTTTACAGAGATAAGTAGGTTATAAAATTCAAATATATATACATTAGTGCCTATACTTTTTGAATCCTGGTATGTAAACATGGCACTGTATAAACAGAAAAATGTATAACTAGGTCAAGTCAAGAAGCTTTTATTTTTATTTCAACCATATATAGCTGTATACAGTGAAATGAAACAACGTTCCTCCAGAGCCATGGTGCTCCATTAAACAACATAAAGCTACATAACAGTGATTTGCAAAGAGCTCAAACCTTGAATTATCTCCGATTAATGAACATCATAATAGGTCAATTCCGTACCAGCCTTACTTGTTTCTCTCTATGCTAATAATATTAAAAGACTAAAGGCGTTTTTGTGGAGAAAAACTGTTGTTAACTGGAATCAGTGCCTTCTGACCAAATTGATTTAAGAATTTAACAGAGCTGTGGTATGGCATGACTCAAGAACAAAGTGAACTTATTACATTCCATAGAGAGATTTCTGTCAGTTCAGTCACAACTGTCTGAAAGCGGATCTTAAATCCACTGTAACTCCCTTTACATAGACCATTTTTCTTAACAAAAAGGAAACTATACCTTTCTATGCAACACCCTGAGTTCAGGAAGTCACCTTTGCAGTGCTTTTATAAGAAAACTGATAAGAACAGCGAGTGCTTCTGGAGTGAAATCTTTGTTTAGAAATGAAATGGGTGATATTATCAGGTTCTTGGACGATGGCTTCAATTCTGGGAAGAGTAAAGTAAACATTTTTTTTTTAGAAATGGAAATAAATTAGTCCAGCTCAATCAGGAAATCTATATTTATTTTCAAAAGATTAGTAGAAACAAATAATCTGTACTTAGTGCCACAGTGAATAGCACTAATACAAACACTACATGCAGCTACACACCAGCAATCAGCAACACCTTCACTTCTGTATGTAATCTAAACAAATGAGCAAGATTAGGATGTAGTTTGCATATGTTTATATATCAGCGTCGTGCACTCTGTGTGGTTCTGTCAAACCGAGGCATCGTATAACTATTTGAATGCACTATGGGGCCTTAGGCTATTTTGAGGTCTTATTTTCTCCGGCGAATATTTATATTATGTCTGGAAATTGATATTATGTCAGATTTAAAGGCTGTCTTAGTCATTTATGAGGATTGCAAATTGGTAACATCTTGCTTGCAATAAAAGGAAAACATTGAATTGCATTTTCAGAAAAGAAAACGAGACGCCGGCGGATGAAGCTGACACCAAAACGCTCCATTTTAACTTTACTGCTAATGGCCACTTCGCTTTTTATCGTGCTCACTGGGCCAGATGCAGACCCCTACTATTTTACTGTGTAATCCTGCATTTGATCCTTCTGTTCCTGCAAGGCAAAACAAAGCATTGAGATAATTGGATCAAACTCAGCTCAAAGGCGAAAGACCACGTGCTACAGTCTGTCATTAACAATTGGGGAAATGTTGATATTATTGCATTGTTTGCTACCTAAAACCACTCATTAAACAAGAATATGCAGGATGCTTTGATAATTAGGTAGTCTGTATAACTGAAGGAAAGAAGAAAGGAGCACTTTTGACTGCAAAATCATCTCATAAGCATGTCTACTCTACTGCCATATCATGAACCTTGTTCAGCTTTATGACATTATGTTGCCATGGTAACATAGCTCAATTCATATTTATATGCTAGCACAATCTTATACATTCTTCATGGAAAAAAGATCATAGTGCTGCAATTTTATACCATGGCTATAAAAAATTGCTTGTCAGGTGTCCATTATTCATTGATCTGGTTGGATAAAAAAAAAAACACTGTCCTAATACTAGGTGGGATGCAACCATGACACCGATAATAATTAATGGCGCTGGTCATCTTGAAAAAATGTATTTATAACAAAAGATTTATAGGCTACACTAATGTGTACTGAAATATTTTTTCTCTATGATGGAACCATAGCAATCATAACATCTATTGTAATACATTTCTTGTTGTCGTTTTTGCATTTCAATACACATTATGGTGGTTTGATAATATTTAGTGATCTTTTAGAGAGAGAGAGAGAGAGAGAGAGAGAGAGAGAGAGAGAGAGAAAGAGGTGAAATTGTATAACTATACATAATATCTATACAAATGACCAATAATCTGTTTAATGAGCAGCCTTGAGATACACTTTTTTTTTGTCTATTAAAATGATACTTAAAAACATGATATCTAAACGCCCAGGGCTTAAAATTATTTTTAGATTTCTCCTCACATATTTACATATTTTTACTTATGCATTTGCATATAGCTTTTATTAGTATTAAACTTATTAATGAATAAATACACTATTTGAGCTTGTAGAGACCCTCATTTTTATTTATAGCTCTATACTAATGTTGTGCTGCAATTTATACTAAACTATAAAAGCATACGCTGTGTTTACAGACAAAACGCTTGACAATAAGATTTGTGCTTTACAATCATCCCAGCACACGTTTGTTCCCGTTTTGCTGTTATTATAACCTCCACTCTTCTGGGAAGATATTCCAAATCAAGAAGCTTTTATTGTCATTTAAACCATATATAGCTGACGCAGTACACAGTGAAATGAGACAACGTTCCTCCTGAACCCTGTTGCTACATTAAACATCATAAAGCTACATAACAGAACACAGAGCTAAGGACTTGTGAGTGTCTTCGCCACATAAAGTGCATCGTGTGCAACCTGGTGCAAACAGTGCAAGACAGACAGTGCAAAGACAAAACAAGTGTAGGACAAAAACACAAAACACAAACACAGTGCGGTGTGTAAAAGAGAACCAAGTACAATAGTGCACCTTGTAATTAAACTTGATGTAAACAAAGGGAAATTCCACTTGATTTCCTATTCCTATTACACTAGGTGTGTTAGTACTGTTGTACTAATAAGTCAGGTACTGATTTAGGGTGAGGAGGCATGGGGTGTGGGGTTAAGGTCAAGGGTTGAGGTCAATATGGCAGGCCACTCAAGATTTTCAACTCCAAGCCATGTATACCAAATCTTTATAGAGCTCGCTTAGGTGAAGGGACATTTTAATGATACCACATTCAGAAACCTTCTATTCAACTGTGTGCCTCCAACTTTGTGGTAATAGTTTGGGGAAGATCCACATATGGCTGGAACATTCAGGTGTGCTAATACTTTTGTCTATACAGATTTTATTTTTAGTATATTATACCTACTAATAAATCAGTATTTCAGATTATTACTAAATAATATTCTTTACAAGGAATAATAATATGGAAGCAGTTGATTAGTACAAAAGTTGTACTGAGTGTTGTACAGTTAAACTCCACTTTTTAAATATTTTCTTCCTTTGGACAGCAAATGAATTAGTGATAAAACTAGTGTCTGGTTCATGTCTGTGACTTATTACCTTTTAGTATATTCTACACTCTAAGAAGCATGCACAAGGTCATAGCAGCTCAGATATGGATTTTAATCAGCTTAGCGCTTCCAGCAAGTCTCTGATGGCAGAGCACTGAGATACGACACTGAGTGAGGAGCACAATCAGTCCAGGGGTGCTCAGAGGCAATTACAGTAATCCACACAAATCATGTGCACATCAGAACACACCCCTATTGGCCTGCCACAATCTGTAGCTGTTTGTATTAGCTTCTTTGGCTTATAAAGAACACATTTTGGAATACAATTGTGGTCATATTACATTTACATGTTTGGCCGCATGTTAGAGTGTTACTTTGCTGCCTGGGCGTTTCAATAAATCATACTCTGTTTAAATAGGAGAGTCATTGGCTTTGTCAGCTGTCTGAAAGCCGGGTTAGACAGTCTGATTCGTGTTACACACACCACTGTTTTCTGCTGCCTAACAATGGAAAATAGGTGGCGATTGGAGGGGTGTTATATTGTGGCCTAACAAGGGCTGGAGATGGCATTGAGCGATCAGACTGCATTCATTCATCAGGCACTGGGAAGTGCTTAATGTGTTTAGCACACCTCCCTACCACACGGCACCACACACATTGTCTTGGATTAAAACTGATTGTAATACCAGAGAGAAGAAATGCATAAATCACATGTTCTTTAAATGTTCAGCTTTATGTTTTGTTTTTACTTTTTTTGGAAAAAGGGCAAACGGTTTAAAAATGTGCCATGTTTTTTCTCTGCTTTCGACTGGTTTAAATGTTGTCAGAATTTAATCCGCTGCACCTCTATGCACGCAAAGAATGAAAAACATCTCTTTGAAAAGCTGTGCATAGCGGTAGCAAAGTAAAATCCCTGTGATTAGCGCAGTATCCATTACAGACTCCTTCTTGAAAGAGTAGCTTAGGGTGGAGTCTTTGTTGTGATGACGGAGGATCACCCAAAATCTCAAAGCTAAGCATTTTGCGGTCTAAGAGTGAAAAGGACAGCGTATGAAAATGTGTAATGGATGTCGTTTTCACCCTGACACATTTGATGGAAACCACAGGCACATATCCTTAAGACGTGCTGGTAATTAGAAGAACCCCTCTAATCAGCCTGCAAGCCTCCGTCGGACATAATGACAGCTTGGAGCTATAGGACACATCCTGAGCTTTTCAAGGCATACTATTGTGTTTACTTGAGTTCAAAAATAGACATCTGCTTCTGCAAGCGAAGATAAATCTCAAGTATGGCTGTGAAATAGCTAATGAAATGCAAAACCATGGACTTTTTCAAAATAAAGGCTGCTGTACTGACTTTGTATATGTAGAAATCGGCAGCGATTCTTTAACATGTTCCACATGACTAACATCTGCTGTGCTCTGGGTGCTCACAGGCCCAGCATTGAGCCGTAACAGGTCAACACCTCCACCTCTACCTACAGCACTCATTCCTTCATCGAAGCACCTCTGGAAATCCTCACACCCTAAAGGATTTGTTTGATTTTAATTTTTGCTGCTAATCTATCATCGGCTCCAAGCAAACCCACCTGCCTGCAGGATGCACTTTCTGCCAGACTCACGTACCGCAGAGCATGAACTCAGCAATAGTGTGAGAGTATGTTTCTGTTGGACGAATGGAAAACAAACACTTAGCCTGAAAGCATGTGTGCCAGAGCCGGGCAGCACAAAACCCATATGATCTACTGAAACCATTGAATCATCATCTGTAAATGTTAGAAAGTGTTTGAGCAGAGTGTTTTTTTTATACAAATTAAATGTCAAGTTATTAAATCAACAAATACAAATTGCATACTGACCTTAAAAAATACATCAGAACTTGCATGGACAAAGTTATTCATATTCAGAGTCAACAAATACCAGTGTCCGGGGTTTTTTGAGCAGCTCTGTTCAATCTGTTGAAATTACTTGCATGAAATTCATGCTTCCAATGTTGTCAGGTTTATTTATATATATTTATACTGTATATATTTATAGCAGTGGTGGGCCGTGCATTTGGTACCTGGGCCTTCAGTGAGGACTTACCCAACTTAATCCGCCTCTTAATACCACCACTTTCACTTTGCAATTATAGAAACCATCAATACAATACAAAAACGCAATAGAACAACGCGTGGCATTACAGAGAGAGAGGGATTTCACATTTAGAGGGTGAATACCATTTTACTAAAGCAAGAAACCCTGTTAAGACTCCAAACCTCTACACTACAACCGCAACTGTGCACCTACATCATCTGGAGCAGTTCAAAATCACTATTTGTCCAATAACAAGACAAAAACATTACAATGTAAATAAAATACAACCTACTCACCAGAGATTCAGACTCATAATTTGCACTGCACCTCAGAGGCTGTAATCCAGTGGTACCGCTCGTATTCACTGTTCTGGAAGTGGTGAACAAACCCTTTCCCAGGCTGAGACAAGCTAGCTAGCTTCTGGTTTTGGAAAATCTAACATCCACATACACGTACTGGAAGAAGTGCAGCCAAGAGAAACACTACAAAATGAAGAGAATAAACTTTTGGGAATAAATTAATACAATTTCATGGAACAAATATTAGAATTTATGATTTAAATGTAGGTCAGTGCTTCAGATAGTGTTTAGGCCAGCAGAGAAGGCTATATATATGTGTGTGTGTGTGTGTGTGTGTGTGTGTGTGTGTGTGTGTGTGTGCGCACAGCTGACTATAACTCTTGATTTTTACAAAGCAAACTTGAAAAGTGCTAATTTAAGTGTTTCAGGAAGAGGTAAGTCTTCAACCATCGCTTGAAGATAGCCATGACTCCGCTGTTTGAACATCTAGGGGACATTCATTCCACCACCTCAGTGCCAGAACAGAGAAGAGCCTTGAAGTATACTTACCTCTCATTCTGAGAGAAGGTGGTACCAGTCGAGCAGTGCTGGAGGATCTCAGACAGCGTGGTGCAGTGTGAGGTGTCTCGTTGGTCTTCAGTGCATATTTTTAGCTACATATATATTTTCTGTAGACTTGTATATAAGACCTGCTGCTGTATCATCAAGACTATCATGATGCTCATAATAAACATATTTTCACCAGATTTAATACTGTTTGACTTTATTATATACAATTGTGAAGGACTGATTGTGATGACGCACTGGTGTAAGGATGAGCTTCTTTTTAAATTCGCCTCTGATGTTTTTTGGTTTTTTTGTCTCTGAGTCTTTCCATTGTCACCTCTAGCTTGCTCATTAAAGATCTAAATCAAAACATTCAGATTTCTGTGAAGCTGGTTGTGACCATTATTATTTTTAAATATGCTATACAAATCAAATCGAGACCCACTTCTGCTGTTTTTTGGTCCTCATCAGGGACCCCATAGAGGTTCACACATGGCCTTTAAACATTAGCATATTAAAAAGTCATGGGGAGAACGTTTGGCAACCAGATGGTTATATTAGACATAAATGATATGCAAACTAGGTCTGGAGGCTAGCCCTGCTCTTCTCTCTTTAATTACCAAAGGATTGAGAGGTGCCAGACTTTGCAGGTGGCAAGGTAGCTATCTCTCTTTCTTGACCAAAGACAAAGAGATTTTCAAGAATATTAATGTTATCTCTTTGTTTTCCTCTATCACAAATCCTCTGCGAAAGCTGCTATATAGCAGGGCCAGAGGTCAGTAAGGTTTATTTGACAATTGTATTTATTTAATTTTATTTATAATTGTATTTATACAATTATATACAATTATAATCAGACGTATTCTTTGATGTAATTAACCATGAATGATTAGTGAGGTTTAAAGCATTCAATTGTAAACACAATCCTTCACTGGTTAGATAATAACCATTAGGAAGAGGCAAGATTATTTCTTAGTATGTAGTTATAAACATTTATTCAATTTTTAAAGCAATTTAAATATATATTTTATTTATATTATATATTTATATGCACAAGCAAATACATCCATGATTGCATGCCACTTAGGACAATAGATTCCCTTTTGAGTTTAGTAAGTTACATTTATGGCATTAAAATAACTGTATTGTTGAGGTTCAAGGTCCTTGCTGCCCTATGAGACAATGTAATGAAGACATCTGTAATTATGATTGTGTTATTTGTTCAAAAATTTGTCTGTAAATAGTTTATTTGTTATAAATTTAAATTTATTTATACATAATTGGAGATATGACCAATCGTTTGTGCTTTTGTGTGTGGTTTTTTTTTTTTAATTTCATTAAAAATATTATTAGCAATAATTGAGTAAATTATTGCATTATTATTTTATACATTATTTAATTGTCTGGTTTACGATTCTGTTACATTATGTCTGTACTTCTTCTGCACTAAAAGCTCCTGACACCAAGTTGAATTATTTGTGTCTATTTCTGATTCTGATTCTGAAAAAAGAATTCTAGAAATATTAACATATTTTAGAATTTGATAGCGTGCAGACTCTACAAGTTTGTGTAAAACCAGATAATCCATATAAGATCATATCAAACAGCTTGTCGTAACTACAAGCTTCGGTGGAAGGGACAGAAAATCTGATTACTGGTACAAATGAAAAGACTATTTGGTCAATATTGCACAATTACATTCATTTTAAAAGTGATCCAGAACTTGTGCAGCATTCTGAATCTTATGATAAAAGTTTCATTTCCTGTTCACTTTTTAATATTGTACACAATAATATACGATATATACAGTATGATATACTTGTAGATTATTATTTGCATCAAGTAAAACTGCAGTTTAATACTTTTACATGTTAAAGCTAAAAAAAGTCACAGATATTAAAATGTTATTGCAGAGTCATATTGTAAAGTTGTTTTAATTATCATTCGTTAGAAGCTAACAAACACTACATAGGTCATTTGTGTCCATTATTTTAAAGTCAATATCCTTTAATGGCTTACTGATAAATATTTATATATTATTATATAGAGTGTATTAGTAAACACCATATTGTAGTGTTAAAACTGTCTAACAGTCAGGAATCTACACGTATAAAATGTTGGAACCTGTAATCTATAGGTATAACATAATTACTTTATGATCATTGATTTGGATAACAAGGGTGTTTAATGAATTTTTACTAAACAGACCCCCAATTATAAAGCAATACAAATGTAAAATGTAGGCTTTATTGAACAAAGCTCAATATTTTAATTAACACCTAATATGTGTTCCTTAAAATAAAGTGTTGCGAATCATGAGATGATTGTGAGGAATTTTTTTCTTGAGATTAATACATTTGTCCTGTATTTAAGGAACCTAATTCTGCACCTGGATTTCTGCAAAGCTGCTCAGTGACAAGGTCTATTGTTATAAGTGTTAGATCATCGGGGAATGATCATTGGAGAAAAGATCACCGAGGTCTATCTACACATCATTGACACCTCGTTCAACAGCCACTGCATCTGCAGAAATCTACCAGCATTGCAAATGACCCTTCTCACCCCATCATGGACTTTTCACCCTCCTGCCATCTGGCAGAAGAGCCAGGAGCATCTGAGCCATCATTACCAGACTGTGCAGCAGTTTCATCCCTGAGGCAATTAGATTACCCAACACCCTGCCTCCTCTCGATGCTCACCTGGGTTAGTCAAACATCTAACCTGTGGGACCTAAATACTGCTGCATGCCTGCCTTTGCAGTCACTTTCTTATGGAAGTTGTTTTTGAGCCAATATTGCTGCTAGACATATTTTGCTGATACAACATAAATATTTTACTCTATGTTCTGTGCTTTTATACTTCTCTCACACTGCTGTGTATTGCACTCTATGTATACTTGAGTACTATTCTTTGAGGATCCAATTCCATATTTAGCCTCCATTTGCTGTTCCACTCTTCTGAGAAAATGTTCCACTACATTTTAGAATGCACTTGTGAACAAATGCATAAGTAAATCAGGTACTGATGTAGGCGAGGTGAGGAGGTCTGAGGTGCAGTCAGTGTTCCAATCCCAGAGGTGTTCAATTGTGTTGAGGTCAGATCTTAATAGCAGGCCACTCAAGATCTTTCATAGAAACCATATCTTCATGGAGCTGCATTCAGACAATTTTATGCTGGAACAGGTTTAACTGAAAGGGAACATTTAATGCTAACACACCCAAAGACATCCTATACAATTGTGTGCCTCCAACTTTGTTGTGATTGTTTGGAGAAGAACCACATAGTCAGGTGCCCCAATACTTTTATCCATATAGTGCATGTAGATAAATGATTTAAAAACTCACTATACAATATCAACTACAGTGGTGGACAGTAGCAAAGTAAATGTAATTTGTTACTGTACTTAAGTACTTAACTACTACTCAAGTATCTACTACTCAAGTATCTCTGTTATCTCTGTTTAACTTCACTACATCAAATATCTTGCTTTTTACTCAACTTCATTACAGTTTTACCTTTTTTATTGTATTATTAGTGAATAAAAACTTTACTGTTTAATCACACAGCAAGCAACCAATCAGGGTCAAGTGCACGCTCTGTTTTGTACTTGTGTTGATTAGATCATGTCATGGTCAATGAAGCTGGTCGGGACTCTGAGTCTGCACCCGCCACCCGGAGAAGTTCCCTCACTCATACAATCAGAAAGAAGAGCCGGGGGTCGGGTGACGTCATGTCAGTAAGGAAAACTGAATCCAAATTAAAATTATGGATGACAAAAAAAGGTCTAAACCCACAGGAGCCCAAAAGATAAAAGAAGTAGGGGGAACCCACAGCTCTATCAGTCATCTCGTTATGAGTACAGGGAGTGCAGAATTATTAGGCAAGTTGTATTTTTGAGGATTAATTTTATTTGAGGATTTAATTTGAACAACAACCATGTTCTCAATGAACACAAAAAACTCATTAATATCAAAGCTGAATATTTTTGGAAGTAGTTTTTAGTTTTAGCTATTTTAGGGGGATATCTGTGTGTGCAGGTGACTATTACTGTGCATAATTATTAGGCAACTTAACAAAAACAAATTCATACCCATTTCAATTATTTATTTTACCAGTGAAACCAATATAACATCTCAACATTCACAAATATACATTTCTGACATTCAAAACCAAACAAAACAAATCAGTGACCAATATAGCCACCTTTCTTTGCAAGGACACTCAAAAGCCTGCCATCCATGGATTCTGTCAGTGTTTTGATCTGTTCACCATCAACATTGCGTGCAGCAGCAACCACAGCCTCCCAGACACTGTTCAGAGAGGTGTACTGTTTTCCTCCTTGTAAATCGCACATTTGATGATGGACCACAGGTTCTCAATGGGGTTCAGATCAGGTGAACAAGGAGGCCATATCATTAGATTTTCTTCTTTTATACCCTTTCTTGCCAGCCACGCTGTGGAGTACTTGGACGTGTGTGATGGAGCATTGTCCTGCATGAAAATCATGTTTTTCTTGAAGGATGCAGACTTCTTCCTGTACCACTGCTTGAAGAAGGTGTCTTCCAGAAACTGGCAGTAGGACTGGGAGTTCAGCTTGACTCCATCCTCAACCCGAAAAGGCCCCACAAGCTCATCTTTGATGATACCAGCCCAAACCAGTACTCCACCTCCACCTTGCTGGCGCCTGAGTCGGACTGGAGCTCTCTGCCCTTTACCAATCCAGCCACGGGCCCATCCATCTGGCCCATCAAGACTCACTCTCATTTCATCAGTCCATAAAACCTTAGAAAATCAGTCTTGAGATATTTCTTGGCCCAGTCTTGACGTTTCAGCTTGTGTGTCTTGTTCAGTGGTGGTCGACTTTCTGCCTTTCTTACCTTGGCCATGTCTCTGAGTATTGCACACCTTGTGCTTTTGGGCACCCAGTGATGTTGCAGCTCTGAAATATGGCCAAACTGGTGGCAAGTGGCATCTTGGCAGCTGCACGCTTGACTTTTCTCAGTTCACGGGCAGTTATTTTGCGCCTTGGTTTTTCCACACGCTTCTTGCGACCCTGTCGACTATTTTGAATGAAACGCTTGATTGTTCGATGATCACGCTTCAGAAGCTTGGCTATTTTAAGACTGCTGCATCCTCTGCAATATATCTCACTATTTTTGACTTTTCTGAGCCTGTCAAGTCCTTCTTTTGACCCATTTTGCCAAAGGAAAGGAAGTTGCCTAATAATTATGCACACCTGATATAGGGTGTTGATGTCATTAGACCACACCTCTTCTCATTACAGAGATGCACATCACCTAATATGCTTAATTGGTAGTAGGCTTTCCAGCCTATACAGCTTGGAGTAAGACAACATGCATAACGAGGATGATGTGGTCAAAATACTCATTTGCCTAATAATTCTGCACTCCCTGTATAGTGTAGGCTAATGCATTTAATGAAATGGGCTAATAACTGTATATCACTATGTTATGCAGTGTTGCCTGCTGTGCTTTTACACGTAGAGCAACAATATTTATTTTAGCTGCGTAACATTATAATTTATAGTATGTAGTTTATCATAATGTGTGTAGCAACAAAACAATCGTCATTAATAGTCCAGTTGGATTGTAGTTAAACAGCACTTATTGATTTGGTTCCCTTTAATTAAGGTGATGTCATAAAGGTGATCGTACTGCAAAGGTTCTTAACTGAGGTCAGTAAGGGGGGGTCTCCAGTGCAGCTTAAAAGGATAATTTAAATGACATTTATTATAAGGATATAGATGTTGTATGTATCTTATGGCTACAATTAGCCAAGAAGCTTTAAGGCTCTTGGTTCTAAAAATGTATCAATTGTGCACAATGACATGTGTATTTAAGTTTGGACAAATTTGTGGACTCTTTTAAGAATACGTCTTTTTCATCTGGTAGCTGAAGTTGAGAGGAGCTTTTTAAAGCTGAAACTAATTAATGGGGGAGACGTTGGGTCATGGCGTGGTTCACCGAGGGCCTAGAAACACCATTGCTGCTTGGTGGTATCTACTTAGCACGAGCATACAGTTCAGCATCAGTTTTAAGAGTAATAAATGATGGAAGTCGTTGTAAAGAAGGTTTTAGGTTAATGATAATTTGATAATTTGAATAGATATCAATCAGTGTTTAACTAAAACAAATATTATTCTATTCATAGATTGTTGTGCTAAGAGTAATATTAGAGCCTTTTCACAAAACTGAGTTGATTAAGCAAGAGGACAAAAAGACAAGAGAATAATAGGACATTATAGTCATAATAAATTTAAAGGCAAATACTTTTGTACTTTTACTCAAGTGAAAGTTTAAAGGGACACTTACTTTTACTGGAGTCATATTTTACCAACTGTATCTCTACTTTTACTCAAGTACATGTTTTGTGTACTTCATCCACCACTGATCAACTTTACAGATAAATATGACCTTCGGTTGGAAATAGTGTAAATATATGGGAAAAAGACTATACAGTCTGTACTATATACTGCAAGTACACTGTAAGTGCTTGAACTCAGGTAAGATCACAAGGCTTTGTATTCAGAGCTCAGTCACAGTCAAAGTAATTTGTGCACATTTGTTCCAAATCCAATTATAGTGGCTAAAGGTGAGGAAAAAGTCACCCGGCGAACTCCTCTTTTCATTCTTCATGGCACTTTGAACCATTGATTAAAAGCGATTCACTCAGGAGTATGCTGTGTTAATCACTTAGATGTATCTCAATAGCCCTCGGTACAAGAAAGGTCCTTTAAAGCTGCAGTTTGAAAAGCTTGATGGTCAAAGAAGCCATTTTGTGTCAGCAATTGGGGTGAAATACGACCCAGGAGAAAATGTGGTGAGGAGTGGGGTGGAAGAAAAAGATAAATGCCACACATCAAACAGCAAGAAACTCTCAGAAATGACAGATGACGAGGAGGGATGATAAAGAGAAAACGAAGTCTAGAGTTTGGACAAATTTGTGGACTCTTTTAAGAATACGTCTTTTTCATCTGGTAGCTGAAGTTGAGAGGAGCTTTTTAAAGCTGAAACTAATTAATGGGGGAGACGTTGGGTCATGGCGTGGTTCACCGAGGGCCTAGAAACACCATTGCTGCTTGGTGGTATCTACTTAGCACGAGCATACAGTTCAGCATCAGTTTTAAGAGTAATAAATGATGGAAGTCGTTGTAAAGAAGGTTTTAGGTTAATGATAATTTGATAATTTGAATAGATATCAATCAGTGTTTAACTAAAACAAATATTATTCTATTCATAGATTGTTGTGCTAAGAGTAATATTAGAGCCTTTTCACAAAACTGAGTTGATTAAGCAAGAGGACAAAAAGACAAGAGAATAATAGGACATTATAGTCATAATAAATTTAAAGGCAAATACTTTTGTACTTTTACTCAAGTGAAAGTTTAAAGGGACACTTACTTTTACTGGAGTCATATTTTACCAACTGTATCTCTACTTTTACTCAAGTACATGTTTTGTGTACTTCATCCACCACTGATCAACTTTACAGATAAATATGACCTTCGGTTGGAAATAGTGTAAATATATGGGAAAAAGACTATACAGTCTGTACTATATACTGCAAGTACACTGTAAGTGCTTGAACTCAGGTAAGATCACAAGGCTTTGTATTCAGAGCTCAGTCACAGTCAAAGTAATTTGTGCACATTTGTTCCAAATCCAATTATAGTGGCTAAAGGTGAGGAAAAAGTCACCCGGCGAACTCCTCTTTTCATTCTTCATGGCACTTTGAACCATTGATTAAAAGCGATTCACTCAGGAGTATGCTGTGTTAATCACTTAGATGTATCTCAATAGCCCTCGGTACAAGAAAGGTCCTTTAAAGCTGCAGTTTGAAAAGCTTGATGGTCAAAGAAGCCATTTTGTGTCAGCAATTGGGGTGAAATACGACCCAGGAGAAAATGTGGTGAGGAGTGGGGTGGAAGAAAAAAGATAAATGCCACACATCAAACAGCAAGAAACTCTCAGAAATGACAGATGACGAGGAGGGATGATAAAGAGAAAAACGAAGTCTAGAGTTTTGATATATTTTGAATTAAAATGCCGGTTTCTTAACATGCTTTATATGTAAAATGCTTGTTGGGTAAATCAGTGATTCTGATTGGTTGGATTCTGATTGGTCTGATGAAAGCTTGAGGGACAAGTCCAAAAGATTTTGTTTACTGTGTTCAATCAGAGCCAGACATGTAATCTGCAAGCCCAATAAATAAGCTGAGATATAAAAAAAAACAAGGATTATTGATTTATTTTATGATAACAGTGTAAATACACTCATATACAAATATTATGCTCAGTAGCAGATGTACTATCACATAGGATCTGATGGGATGATAAATAATTGTAATGGTTTGGAATATGTTCTGAAATGTTTTGTATTTCCAGATAATCACTTCCAGGTCATGACTAACAGGCAAGACAGATACTCGGAGGCATACTGAGCACGCATGGATAAACAGCGTCTCCAGTTTGTGTCTGTTTCCTGTTTGACTGCAGAAAGTGACAGAATGAAAGTGTCAGAGTGCACCTTGTTTCAGACATATTGTCACCTCTCTCAGGACCCTGCTAGGTACACATGGTAAATAAATAATGGTGAAACAAGTAGACCGTACACTCTTCATAGAACTTGTCCAATTGTTGTGTAAAAAGTATACGTTTTTTTGTTTCTTTTTTGTTTGTACTGAAACATTTCTGATGTATTTCAAGGTAAAATTTAGTTTACTGAGAAATGATAGATTTCGTTAGTACTACATTAAATGATTTCTCTAAAACATGACGTAATAAATGCTTGAGCTAACAGTAATCTACACTTCTACACACTAAATTCACTACTCTACACTAAATTGCCAAAAATATTGGGTCACCTGGTCATAATTATGGTATTTGATTTTTGAGCATCGCATTCCACATGTAGGCCCAATTTGCTTTTATAATTCCCTCCACTCCTCTGGGAAGATGTTCCACTAGATTTTGAAGTGTGCTTATGGCAGGTGTTGATGAAGGTGAGGAGGCCCAATAGTATTCAGTAGGGATGAGATTAGAGCTCTATAGCATTACATTTACATTTACATTTGTGGCATTTAGCAGACGCCCTTATCCAGTGCGACGTACAAAAGTGCTTTGAGTCTCTAGTAATGAATAAATCTACACTGGTACGCAAGATTACAAACTTAATATAAATATAACTCGAATTCTACACACTTGGAAAGTGCTAATTTAGGTATTTCAGGAAGAGGTAGGTCTTCAGTCGTCGTTTGAAGATAATCAGGGACTCTGCTGTACAGACATCTAGGGGAAGTTCATTCCACCACCTCGGTGCCAGAACAGAGAAGAGCCTTGAAGTGTACTTACCTCTCATTCTGAGAGAAGGTGGTACCAGTCGAGCGGTGCTGGAGGATCTCAGACAGCGGGGTGCAGTGCGAGATGTGATGAGGTCACTGAGGTAAGATGGTGCTGGTCCATTTTTGGCCTTGTAGGCAAGCATCAGTGTTTTGAATCTGATACGTGCAGCTACTGGAAGCCAGTGAAGGGAGCGCAGCAGTGGGGTGGTGTGGGAAAACTTGGGCTGATTGAACACAAGTCGTGCAGCTGCGTTTTGGATCATTTGCAGTGGACCAATAGCGTTCAGGGGAAGACCTGCCAGCAGAGAGTTGCAGTAGTCAAGTCTTGAAATGACAAGAGACTGAACAAGCACCTGGGCAGCCTGTATGGACAGAAATGGTCGAATCCTTCGGATGTTATAGAGAAGAAATCGACAAGAACGAGCAACATTAGCGACATGTGGGAAAAAAGACAGTTCATTGTCCATAGTTACCCCAAGGTTAGCAGGCCACTCAAGATCTTTTACTCCAAAGTATATAAACCATATCTTTAAGGAACTCACTTTTTGCAAGCGGGATTGCCATGCTGGAACAGGTTTGGGTTTCTAAGTTCAAATGAATGCAAAATTATATTATTCCGCATCTAAAGACGTCCTATAGGATTAAGTGCCTCCAGCTTTGTGGTAACAGTTTGGAAAAGAAACACATATAGCAGGAAAGATCAGGTGTCCCAATACTTTTGGCAATATCATCTTTACCACGTGTCATACAATAAAATGTTTAAAAAACTGCATTTGTGTAACACAGCATTAACTTAACTCAACATTTACTTATTAAACATTTGGAAAGTTACACAGGTCACATTTTCACCAGGAAGTTGCATTATTTAAATGACTTGAAGAAAGACTTGAAACTTCTCTCAATTTGTGTCAGTAAATCTTATTCTACATTTTTACTAATTCAGTTACACACAATACTTACAACACCAGTGCTTAGTGTAGCAAATATTATTATTTTACAAATAAAGAAAGAAAGCAAGCCTAATATTTAATAGGTCTACAAGGTTTAAAATCCACCTTAGCCAGGGAATCATCCTTATTAGCCTCCTTGCACAATCTCTGCCATAGAATTAAAAACTGTATTGTATGTCTGCATGTAAACGTGGTAAGTTTTGCCTGAACTGATTATAATGGGCAAAATCAGAATATCTGTCATGCTAATTTAGTTGCAAAAGTGTGCTTCAAGTTGAAGAACTCTAGATTTATTTTATCTATATTATGCAATAAGCAATTTATATCTTTTTTTTATGCCACAACCATGAGAGGATCGCTATGTGATTTCGAATTTAGGTGACATTTCGATATAATATTTGATTAAGTTCCTCTCACATTCTGGCAGCTGTCAATCTGCTCTGAGGAAAAGTCTGATCTCCATGTTTTTATATGATCTGTATAAAGCAAGAGAATAAATAAGTAAATAAATAGATAGATAAATGGTGGGCACCATCAACATCCAACTAATTAGAATAGGAAGGCATCATTACCTGCCTGTCTATCATTTTGCCTGTCAATTAGCCCTTGTTTTTCCAACTAACATTAATCTGTGTGTGTGTGTGTGTGTGTGTGTGTGTGTGTGTGTGTGTGTGTGTGTGTGTGTGTGTGTGTGTGCACTAAATTTGGAGGTTCACAGAAATTCACATCAGTCAACCAGCACCAAAATGGCCGACAGGTTTAATAACTCAGGTTTAACATTAAACTCAAATTTTTAAAGAAATTTGATTTATTCTGTCAGTAATGTAACTCTTACCCAGTAAATTTTGAGGTAGGACCTTGTGTAAATGATTAAACTGGGGTGTTAAGATTGCAGTTGTTCATCACAGGCTAGTGAGTCAGCAGGAAAAAAAAAGGTCTGCACAGTCTCCTCATTTCTGTTCACGAGCTCGTTATGTTCTCACCTCATAAACAGGTGGTGAATGATTCACAGAGAGCATTTATCCTGCTTGAATTTAGCCAACTTTCATTTAAAAACAGCCTGGAAAATCCAATTTCAACTGCTCCTCAAAATGAAATTATAAAATTAAAGAAAGCATTAGCAACAGCTCATGGGCTCCATGCGTTGCCATTTGGGCAGAAACAAATAAGGCAATAATATCTCTGTGAAAATAGGAAAGTAGATTATGAGAGTGCTTTTGTAACTGCACTGCGATGACTAATTTCTTTTCTACCAAAGAAAAAAACTCAAGTCATTAGTTTATTTGTTGAATGAAGCATTAAACTCCACAATGGACTGTCCCAATTAGGAGATCCTAAAATTAGTATAAGTACATATGGAAAGCTGAGTGTGATTTAGCGGCTATTTTAAAGAGATTTCAGAATTATTTGGGAGAGCTGAGGTGGAGAATTTAAACAAATGAGAAGAAAGGCTAAAACACCAACAAAAACTCCAATTAATTGAACTCATTAAACTAATTAAACTCAAATAATTGAATTTAGTTTGTTAGCCCATTACAGCACTGCCCAAGTAATGCAAACAGGGGTTTATATCAGAACTGTAGTCCTGATAAGGGAATGTTTTTTGTGGGATAATAAAAAAACATATTTTCAAGGTTCAATGTTCACTGTTCACTAAAACTCTTACTGTAAATAAAAAAGGTTCATTTTTGTTTTGTAGGCCCTTAAAAACATATTAAAATGTTGATGTTCCTAGTCACTGTCAGCATAAATTCTGCAGATAATTAATTGTTTTTTTGGGGTCAGTAACTATGGCAATAAGAGAGACTAAGAGAAAGCTATGACTAAGAGAAAGCTAGATTTATACAAGTATAAAGCCCATAGCCATATTTATCATACAAGCATTGTTTATAATTGCAAACATTCTGTATTATTTTCTATTGTACTGTTTTTTTTACCACATATTTTCTCAATATGACAGTAATATCGTAATTGTTTCTAATCCTGATATCTGGTGTAATTTCTAGTAGAATACTCTGGTTTCTCTCAAGCTTTTTTTCTAATGTTGATTCAAAGATTTTTTCTTACCACAGTCACTTCTGCCTCGTTATTCAGGGATTTAAATGTATATCCGGGTTTCTAAAACACTGCTTTGGGACAATGTCTATTGCTCAAAAGAACTTTATAATTCAAATTGGCTTGGAAAATATTTCTGCAAGGTCAAGCCGAAGTAGAAACAAGAGCTCTGTAATGTCCATTGTTAAAGGCACTTTAGGCTTTAAGGCACTGAAAAGAACTGAATAATACAATTTATTTCGCAAACAATAGCCGAAGCAAGTGTATTATTTTATGACATAACAGGAAGGCTACAGTATTTTAAACAAACTGTTCAATCTTTTCTGCTACTTTGCCAAATGTCTTGATACTAAGATCTAGGTTAGTTCTGGTAGCTTAAATGTATTCAATGTGAAGTGTCCTGTGGGGTGAACAGAAAAAGATAAATACAAACCAACAGATATAAACAAACAATACCAACAGTATATTAAAGACTAAAATCCAGAGGTTAGAAACTGAGACATGTTCCCAAGATTCTCCCCACTTAGTCTGAAAGAGTGATTTCTTCACAAATGCTGGATATCACTTGAAATGATTGGTATATATGTGAGAAGCCAGGGGTCATAAATTCAGTTGGGTATTTTTGTGCAAACAATGATCATAATTGTTTGCATTAGCCAATCACTGATTACAATTATTTCCCAATGAATATAGTTTAAAATGACCAATCACTAACCACCACTGTTTCCCAAAGACCAATAACTAAACACAACTGTTTTTTTTTTATCAAGATGTCTTTGTTTTAAAGAAACAGTAAGTAAATGCATGGTGAATTAAGTTTGACATCTGAATGGTTCCCGCCCATAAATATGTATATTTCAGTATATAAATTGGCTGACAGTAGGCATATCTAACCATACAAACAGTCTATTTGCTGGTTAGTGGTCTGGTGTTCAAAAAGGTTTTCTTAGCAACTACATATCATTCAGGCTTTCGAGATAAAGTAAAGAAAAAAGTAAAGAATAAAATAAAAAATTTTTTGGGTTTTACAAATGCTCTATTGCAAAACCCAGCCATTAGGATTGCACAAGCCAGTACACTCTTAGTGCCGGTCCCAAGCCTGGATAAATAGGGAGGGTTGCATTAGGAAGAGCATCAAGCATAAAACATGTGCCAAATCAAATGTGCAGATCAGGAATCACAATTTCAGACTGGATTGGATGAGGCCCGGGTTACCAACGACCGCCACAGGTATTGTTAGCCAACAGGGTACCGTTGGAAATTGGGCTACTGCTAGCCGAAGGAGGAGAAGGAGAGGAAGAAGATGATTACAGAGACAGCAGAAAACAGAGAAATGGAGGAGAGTGGAGGTTCGGGTTGGTACTATGTTGGTACTATGACTGGTAAAGGGAGAGATTTAGATGATATGATAGAGAGGAGAAAAGTAGATGTGTTGTGTGTTCAGAAGACCAAGTGGAAAGGCAATAAGGCCAGGAACATTGGAGGTGGGTTTAATGGGTGGGGTGATGATAAATTTCATCAGTGCTTATGCTCCACAAGTGGGTTGTGAGATGGAGTAGAAGGAAAAATTCTGGAGTAGGTTAGATGAAGTGGTTGAAGGTGTACCTAGGAATGAAAGATTGGTGATTGAGGCAGATTTAATGGGCATGTGGGTGAAGGGAACAGAGGTGATAGGGAGGTGATGGCTTTAAGGAGAGGAATGTGGAAGGGCAGATGGTGGTAGATTTTGCTAAAAGTATGGAAATGGCAGTGGTAAACACTTATTTTAAGAAGAAGGAGGAGCATAGGGTGACTTATAAGAGTGCAGGGTGGTGTGGGTGGAGAAGAGTGGCAGGAGTGATTTGTGAGAGAAGAGTATCTGTGAGAGTGAAAGCAAAGTTTATAGGACTGTGCTGAGACCTGCAATGTTGTATGGTTTAGAGACAGTGGCATTGAGTAAAAGACAGGAGGTCGAGCTAGAGGTAGCAGAGCTGAAGATGTTAAGGTTTTTGTTGGAAGGAGGAAAAGAGAAAGGCCAAAGAGGAGGTTTATGGATGTGGTGAGGGAATACATGCAGGTGGTTGGGATGAAAGAAGCAGATGTTTAGGACAGAATAGTATGGAGAAAGATGATCCGCTGTGGCAACCCCTAATGGGAGCAGCCGAAAGAAGAATAAAAAGACAAATGCTCTATTGCACCTTATAAACTCCTGAATGCTTTATTTTGTGTGCAATCCAGATTGAAATGATAGTTATTCATAAATATTACAAAGATTATTTTCTTTTGTTTTCTGATGCAAGTATTTTAAAAAATCGCCCTTCTTTATGCAATCATTTTGATATGCAAATAATTGTGGTGATTCAATAAATATGCAAATGAGTCTATAACATTGTCTGGCGAATTCTAGTGACTTTTTGGAGAATGCATAAACTACCTTTCCCGAAAGAGTTGCCGTTATTGGCCATTGTATTGAAGCATGCATCTTCACCTTTTACGCTGTGCTAAAGCCTTTCAACATGCCAAGACTCCAGCGTGAATACTGAATACAAAAAGGGGTACTTATAAACACGTCTAACCTTTCCTCATCCCAAGAGTGCTTATTAACTGGCCATGGCCTCAGCCTGGTACTCACTTCTAAACCCTATATCATAATGAAGTTCCGTGCAGTATCCAATCACAACTGATGATTAAGTTGTTGCAAATCTGACTTTATGCCTTATTTATTTGTTTATTTATTTATTTATGCAGAGCAGTAGGTCATTGACTTTGGTGGGGGGTGCATTTGAGCAAAATTGTAATTATCAACAAGTAAACTAAAGGTCAGTGTTTACATGCTAAGGAGCCAATTAACTATGTGATTCCCCTCACACTAAATACACTAAATAATGTGCCAGAAAATTATAAGATGAAAATAATAGGCTTGACATTATAAAAAGGCTAAACTATTGTTGAATTTTATATAAATATCTTTACTTATTTAACTAATTTTTATTTCTTAATTATTTTATTATGGCCCTGTTTTTGACTCGTTAGCTTGTTATTTTGATTTATTATTTCAAGCTCATTATTTCAAGGTATCATCTTGTTTTGTGACATTAAATATGAAACTTCTCAGTTAAATTGATGCAATTATATTATTTTTCCTAACGTTAAGAACATTATTTTTCCTAACGCTTAGTGAGTCATATTTGAGTAAATTATAATGTACACGTGCGCCAAATCAATACCACTTGAATATAGAAATAGTTATAAAGCTAAAGCAAATAAACACATATGTTCTATTATATATGTTTGTCTTATGTGTGTTTTTCTCTATTGTGGGACAAGAAAATAAGATAAAACATTTCACAATATTATTTCATATATATGTAAAATGTATGTGACAAATAAAGAACGCTGAAGCCTTGAACTTTAGTTAATAGTCAGAAAATTAGTTTTGCTGATAGACTGTGGGGTGTTTCAATATTAACATGAAATAATAAGATAATGTATATCAAACTAATAAAATAATAACTAAAACAACACATAAATAATAATTAGATATTGTGTCCAAATAACTCCACAGGGCTTCTGTACATAAATAATTAAGGTAGCAGTGTGGAACAACATTTTATATAAAGTACTGCATGTGCTTTAAAGGAACCAAGAGCAGAAGAGGAATTTGACCAAAGAGCAGAGACATTGACACCCAAAGACATGCTTGGGACTTGCTACTTATCCTGATTTCTGTCTCTCAGACTATAAGCCCTGGCACAGATTAGGTAGACAAGCATCTCAGTAGAATGGATATATATCCCTATATATAAAAAGAGAGATTAAAAAAGGAGGCCAGCATTTTCTACTGTGCTATCTATTACCTCATGTCCCCCTGACACCTCCCAGGCTTTTATTTACCCTTTTAAGTGAGACTAATAATCTTCAACCAGCCAGCCAGTTTGTCCTAAGCTTCAAAGTCCAGCCTTGGATAGTCAATGCTATCGGCTAAACCGCTCTGCGAGCCTGGAGCCATCACCGCCCGCCCAGGAGGAGCAGTTTAATAACAATGTAAAGGTGACTGCTAGCAGTCTTATCTGCCAAAACAGATATTTGAGGCTAGGGTAGGGTGTGAAAAAGAAGAGAAAATGAGAAGAAGAAAGAAGCAATAAACATTCTGCCCCAAGGGAGCAATGAGCATGGAATTAAAAACAGTTTTCCTCTGCAAAGTTAAGCAGAAAGTGGGGATTCATTTCCTTTTGCATTTTGTTGTGTTTGTGTTCCTTGTTCTCCAGGGTTGCTTGGTCTGCATGACAAAACTAGTCCAAAAGCCAGCCCAAATTCCCAAACTCATAATCTGACCACCCCAACTGCAGTAATAAACTCCCCAAAATATTACCAAATATATTATAATAGTTTTAATGAGACTGTATTAAAACCACACACTTTTTTCATCACATTTCTAAAATAGACTTTCACAAACACAACCATGCAGAATAAAACGTTTTTTTTCTCTCAATCCAATACATTTTAACCCTTAAAGCTCTCATTATTTACTTTTATGACCTTACTCTTTTACCTGTACTATTATTTCAACATGGTCACCAACATGGCACCAGGTAGCCCGCAAGACCACATGAGTAGCCCGTGGGCCTTTTCTAAAAATAGCTGTTTCCTACTTTGTTAAATCATTGTTGATAATTATTATGAGAAATCATTAACATGATCAGTGTCTTCACATAAATGAATATCATTAATTATTAATAATACCATATAATAAAAGGTAAACTGAACAAATTTGTTTAATTTAGATCAAAATGAAAACTGTGTGTATCAAACTGGTAGCCCTTCACATTAATGGTACTGTAAGGAATGTTTTATCCTCTGCCGCTTGGGCAGGATTGCCTTCTGTCCCCTGGACAGGATACCCCTGAATTCAGCCTTTCCTCTCGATCTCTGCTCTCCTACGTATATGGGGAAGTCTCAATGAAACACACGAGTCAGCTTTCAGAGAGAAGTTCCAAAGATTATTGTCTCACACATGAAGATATACTTCAAAAGAGATGGAGAGAAAGGGGGTGGGCTGCCAGGTGTGTGTGTGTGTGTGTGTGTGTGTGTGTGTGTGTGTGTGTGTGAACAGAAGAGAAAGTTAGGAGAGACGACTCCACAAGGTCATGTTGAGCCTGCAAAAGATAAGCCTAAAACAGAAATACAGGAACCACTGTGTGTGTACGAGCAAAGTAACACATGCCACAAAAAAGGATAGTTCAGGGTATGGTCAACAGAAACATACAAAAAGGTTATTCTAGAAGCATACAGCAGGATTATTATAACTACTAATGGCAACAAGATACATATTACCATACTGTGAGAACATAAAAACTGTTAACGATAATAACTCCACATCTGGTCATGTTATTCGTTTAGCAGAAGCAACAAAACGTGGATTAGCCATACCAAAAGGCAACAGTTTGGCTTTTCTCACAGCGCAAGCATTTAAAGAGAGGATATAGACAAGAACTGAGTGTTCTGGGTCAACCTAATTTAGGACTAGTGATTAAGGATATCTTAGAGGTACCCAAGAAGTAGCTCTCAGTTTTAAAAAGGTTGGTGACCCCTGACTTAGAGTGTTTTGAGAGAAATGCTTAAATAAATAATAACATAAAACTACAAGTAGATGGTGTCTTTAGTCCAATCTTGGGCTACCCGTAACCCTGATCTCCTCAGCATGAGTCCTTATAGTTAAAATCAAGACCAATGTCTAAACTCATGTGCCCTTTCCCCCTTTAGGTCATTCCCCCTTTAGAGACATGGCACATCTGAATGACACATTCCCACCTGCTGAACACCACATGCACCTTTCCTGCCCTCAGTGTCACGAATGTAGCGAGGTCTGGTCTCAGCTTTACACTTGACCTTTGAAGAGGTCACAGGTCACATGTGTGATGCTTCAGAAAGAGGACTGGTTAATGTTAAAGGTCATGTCCAGTCAATGATCAAAGCCAGATATCTGTGTCTTCACACACTCTATTCAGAACATGACGTCTTTGCTCAACATCACTGCTGTCCCTATAGGGTTGTGAGAAGACTACAGGTTTTAACCTTATACAACAAAATCCAATACAAAATATCTTTACTCACTCCAGTGTAAATATTTAGGGTTTGTGATTCCAACTTGAAAGATCTTGGAAGCAATAGCATACTTACACACACACACACACACACACACACACACACACACACACACACACACACACACACACACACATTTCAACAAAGAAAACCCATGAGATTTCATCCAACTGTGAAATGAAAGCAATTTTCGTTCTGACAGAATGTCAGCCCATCGTGGAGTGGTATCATTATAGAGATTGGTTGGATGGTTTTGTAAGATTTTCACATTGGATGCCTTCTTTGAATGGACCAATGCCTCAAGATTACAGTCCATGTCCATCAAAGTTCAATTTGTGATTATCAACATTTGACAAATGGTAGCAGAGTCCCAGTTAATGACTGGTCACAATAAAAACTTTTGGATCCACCACTGTACCACTGAACAGTTTATACAGAGATACATGTGGCCATAAGACATGTGGAGCGACCACTTTAACGGTTCATTCTACATATATATTTATGTAACCCTGCAACTTTGGACTTATTTGGGAAATATTATTTGCCCTGCCTCACTTTAGATACCCTGCATAAGTTGTATAGATACTTTTTTATTTTTCTAGTTTTCCAAAATACCATGACAAATTCCTTGTACATGAAACCCATGATGTTTGGCAATAACGATGGTTCTGATTCTGATCACTACACATCACTAACCTGGTGTGGAGAAGTGGTAGCTCAGTGGTTAAGACGTTGGACTTCTGATTAAAAGGCTGTGAAATCCTGCCACTGCTGTGTCCTTGAGCTCACTCTCAGCCGCTCAGTTGTAAGTCACTTTGGATAAGAGCATCTGCTGAATGTCGTAAATGTAAATGGATGCAGGCATTCAAAGTTTAAAGAGGTGCCTTTCCACAACAGTCATAAGAATTTGAACTGAAAGTGTCTGGATCACTCTAAAATAGTAATGATCTCTCCTCTCCTTCAGTTTTGACATACTCAAACTGATTTTATTTGCACCTTTTCCGTGCCAATTAAACACGTATAAAATGTGTTCAGCGAACGAAATCCAGCTTGTTTCTTTTGCTTTTATAATTGGACTCCATGTAATTCCTCAAATGCATTACAGTGTGTTGTGTTATTAGTAGCTGTTAAGAGGTAATCAACACTACACTGCAGAAACAAGAAAGCAAGACATCCAGCTGATCATTTCGTTAAGATTCAGAATAGAGGACATTGCAGGGGCAAAAATGAGCATAACATCCATGATGTGACTCTTGACATCACTCGCTGTTGCTATGATGATATCAGTGGAAAAAAAGAAGCTATTTGGTCTATAAAGAGTTATGTATTTAAAGGGAAATGACTGTTTGACGCACACACACACCATTTACTTTATACGTAGACAGATGAATACTCCCTGCTCTCAGGCCGGCCATTGTATTGCAGCCGCTCACCATGAAATAATTCTGCTGCATTTACTTTTCTCTCAAGGCCATAGCAGTGGAAGCTCTTTACAGTGTACTGTGTGAAATTTTACAAAGCACAGCAACAATAGGTAAAACATCAGTTTTGCCCCTGGCCTGACTAAATCACATGTGCAGTCAAGGTGAGTTATACAATGCTAACAGTAGTGTGAAGAATTTGTAAAATATGAGGCAACTCCTGTTCAGACTATCCATTTAAAAAATCTGCTCCTGATGTACTACTTTAACACATATTTGAAGCATTTTTTACTCTTATTGTGCATGTCATAGTCAAAGCACAGTGATCTGTCTCCACAATGGTGCTTCTACAGTACTCTGGAAGAGCCTTATATGTTTAATGCATGTACACTATATTGGCAAAAGTTTGTGGACACCTGGTAATAAGTATGGTTTGTGCTTTTTGATCACCGCATTCCACATTTAGTCCCAATTTGCTCTTATAATTCCCTTCACTCTTCTGGGAAGATGTTCCACTAGATTTTGGAGTGTGCTTGTGGAGATTTATGCTCAAGTATTAGTGTTAGTAAAGGCAGGCACTGATGTTCTGTGAGGAGACCTGGGGTGCACTCAGCATTACAATTCATTCAGTATTGTTGAGGTCAGAGCTCTATAGAATATCCTCATGGAGTTTGCTTTGTCCATAGGGTCATTTTCATACTCAAACCAGTTTGGGTATCCAAGTTCAAGCGAAGGGAAAATATCATGCCTCTGCATCCAAAGACATCCTGAACAATTGTGTGCCTTCCGTTTTGCAATGACAGTTCGAGAAAGGACCACACCGGAAGAAAACCGGAACCGGAAGAAACACGGAAGAAACACATTAGCTCATGGGGCAACATGAGAACATTCTACATCAGTCTAAATGCAGAAAGAGGAATCTTTGAGCTGTGAAGTGACAATGCTACTTGTTATCACTGTCACTCTAATGCAATTTTTAATTGAATAATCCACTATAGACAGTGCATACACAATACATAGGCTGTTAGCATTCTGTCAGGTGACAATCATAAACCAGATTTTTTTACTTAATTCGAACAAAAGTCATTGGTAAATGTTTGTTTGTGTCCATAGTCTAACTTTTATTCTTTCTATCTTTTATGATATTTTAATAGTTCAGTTTCTAGCTATAATTGGTGCATATTAATATCACAAATTTTACATTTAGCTCATTGAATTATGTTGTTGAAAATCAATTGGTTCCTTCATGACTTATATATATATATTATAAATAGGTTTGTGGAGTGTGTAAAACAGTGGCTGCAGCTAAAAATATATTTTTTTAAATTTTTTAATTAAATATAAATCTTACATCTATGCCCCCTGAGGCACTGCATGACAATGAAACAAATAAAGGTGAGAAACAGTGATTTTTGCCTCTTACAGCTAAATCAAATGATTTTATTATATAAGCAGGAAGAATATCTTGTAGTTTCGGGTGTACAATTCTCGTGTTTGTATATGTTTAGAAAACATTATGTCTTCAATCTGAATAATGTATTTATATTTGGTTACATCACTGAAGTATGTGTATGTGTATATATGTATGTATATATATATATATATATATATATATATATATATATATATATATATATATATATATATATATATATATATCATCAAACAATGTCATACAGAAATGAGCATGATGTCACTACATCATAATATACTCACACACTTTGTGCGAATGCATAATTCAGATAATGCATGTTCAGGCTCAGCTTAGCAAATATTAGATTTGTTTTTGGCATGGCAGCTTGTAAGCTGATTTATACAGCAATGTTTAGGCTCAAGAAGAATTCTTGCATAATGCTGAGAAAGAAGCAGCGGCACTAAACAGCAAGCTGTGAGATCTAGTACTTCCTTGCAAGCTAGTACTGAAGTACTTGAAACATTATAACTAAACCTTTCATGTTTAAAGATGTAATGGCATTCTAAATCTTAAAAAAATTTTCATTCTTAAAAAAAGCCAGTTAATATTTTAGAAGCTTTCAGACCTGGGTCCTGAGAGTGTCCTGTGAAGCTAAGGGCATGGTTATTCAAAATGTTTTAATGAAGAATATTTTACACCCACTCATTTTTGGAGTATGGAATGATTTCCCATATTGAAACGCTTTTTTCATTTTTTAGCTCCGCCCCAATCTACTACAGTAAAAAGATGCAGATATGGTGGGATAAAAGACTGGCATTATAGAGGAATTAGAAATGATGTTAAGCTAAACTCAGCTCAGCATTTGTTTCTCCATTGCAGCAGTGACACAAGACATTTGCCCCTTCCAACCCTCTTTTCCTCACTCCTTAGTGTCCTGCATGCTCATCTAAAACCATGACGTTTTGCTTCCATTCTCATTTTCAATCCCCCTTAATCCTACAAAATCCCAGTGGCAAATAAAGGCGGGAAGAGTTAGCTGCTTTCTTTGGCGAATCATGCTCTTTCCCTATCCTTTCTCCTCTTCTTTACTTCCTCTGGCTGGCCATGTACAGTATTGGAGAATCTAAGGTTGAGTGACAGACAGGTTTCTTGCTTCATCTTCATTTAGCCACTGACTTCTAATCCATGTTTGTGGAGCTGTGGCGACTCAAGGTGACATGTCTATAGCTTCCCTAGCCACATGAGCAGCTTTCTGCTGCCACTGTCAGTCCAGCTTGGTTTGATATGATCACTAGAAGAACCAAGCATTTGCAAGATAAACCTGTAACCTTACGATTAAATATAGTATGCATTAGCTGTAGCTTTGCATTACTTGAGTACAACATGACATGGAAGGGAAAATGTCTAACTATCCTGGCCTTTTGATAGGATTCTCTGTGTATTTAAGATAATTCATTTTGGCAGTTTATCATGTATGACCTTTCTGAGTAGACACATGCAAGTAAAAACTGATTTTGGTACAGCTCTGAGCTGTCTCTGCCTTTTCCTTGAAACTCAGAACTGATATCAGAATGTGCAAATTAGAAAGTCAGATTTATTTAGCTTTCGAACATTTCAACTGTCCATCTACTTGGTTTAAAATGACGGGATACATTCGAACCAAAGCTGACAATATGCTCGACTGATTAACAAAACATTTCACCTGTTCATATGAGTTCAGTACATAATGTATTTGTATTATCTGCCTCCCATTGGCATTAAAGTTCACTACTTAAAGAGTAAAACATGACAGGTTTAATGATATAATTATAATATGTTTAAAAAGCACGCATGAATCTGGAAAATTAAATGTTTATTTTTATTTTATTTTATTTTAGTTAAATACCTGCTTGTTATATAATATATAAAATTATATTTGCTAATATTTTATAAAAAGTAGAATACATCTTTTTACACTTTGTATTGTATTGATTAAATTTAGTAATCAATGAAATTGGCCAAAATAAATGAATCAAATAAAATTAAATAAATGGAAAAATCTAAATGAAATAGTTTATAAAATATAAATAATTTGTTAGACCTCATTTGGGTAATGCAGATGTGTGTGTAAGATATGATGTACATAACTGTTCTACTTTCTTTTTACATATCTAGCATTGTTGTGCATGTTTTCAAGTTTAAAAATAATTTTAAAAAATGCTGAAGGTGCGAGGTGGAGACTAAGAATATATATATAAATTTAATTTAACTGCAATTATGAAATTAAATGTTTTGGGGATGTGATATATAAATTATATGTATATAAAACATTTAATTTCCAATCCCCAGCTGCTGGTATAATAAACTTTACTCTTCTGGGAAGGTGTTCTGGATTATGGTTGTAGAGATTTGTGCTAATTCAGCCACAAGAGTGCTAAGAATATCGGATACTGATGCAGGGTGAGGAGGCCTAAGATGTGGTCAACATCCCAAAATCACCCCTAAAAATCATGTAAAGCCATGGCTTTGTGCTGAGGGGTATTGTCATGCTGGAACAGGTCTGGGTCTTCTAGATCAATAGAATTTAAAATTAACGCCACTGCATCAAAATATATCTTATGCAATTGGGTGCCTCTAACTTTGTCGTAACAATTTGGGGAAGAACAACATATGGCTGAACAAGTCAGGTGTATATTCCCATAATATGCAATTAATTGACTTTTGTAAATTTTAATCAGTTTTTACAGATCATACTTTACTAATGTGTAGCTACATTTTATTGTTCTCCAGAAATCAGGTTCCTTCCTTCCCAACCTATTCTTTTTTTCTCTTAGATTGAATACATTTTATAAATTGTCTTTTTTTGTTTGAAGAAATCAAAAAGAGCAAAGTCAATTTGGTTACATTGCTCTAACACTGGAAACTCCGTCATCATATCAACAATCTTTCACATTTAAATACATTTATATGAAGCAGCCACCATTTAAGTCCCTGCATTGCTTAGTTAGCAAATACATTTTAATAAATAAGAACAAGGGCACTAAGGGTTACATTAAGCCTGTAAGAGTTGTTATGGAACATTTATCAAGTGATCAATCAGAATCTCGAACAATACTGTGGTTTAAATCTATAAAATTTGCAATACATTAAATGCCATGATTCTGGTATGGTAATAAAAGAATTCCCATTGTCTGTTTTTTTCTGAAAAATACTGTTTAATATTGCTGATATTTTTTACAGCAAATGTGTGAATCCATTTTAGGAGAATACAAATGTCTTTTTTCAGTGTTTAGCTATTTTCTACCACAATGAATCATGAGAGATCAGTTTGTTTTTCCTGCCTTCCTCTTTAATGGCAGTAAATCAGGATAATACAGTGTGCCAGTAAAACACAGCATGTCACACTAACCTGGATTGACGTGAATGTTCTAGACAAGGAAGAAACAGCAACACAAACTTCCAGAGCATGTCTAATGGTTTGATGTGATTTCTTTGTAAAATAGAAAACCGAGTTTAGTATACATAGTCCCCACACACACACACACACACACACACACACACACACACACACACACACACACACACACACACACACACACGCACATTTATGTTTGTCCTGCTACCCTTGTGAGGACATTCCATCGAATGTACAGTAACCAAACTCTGGCTTTTGTTTATTTTAAAAACAAGAGTTTATTTCTAAAAAATATACTATAAAATACTGTTGTTGTTTTTTTTTTTTTTTTATGAGTACCATCCAAATGTCTCAAACATTCTAACTAATACACATCTCTGGAGAAAAGCTGATTAAATTCTGTACTGTACTAATTACAATCGTACGACAGGGTGCTAAGAGAGGAGTTGTGGTATTGTATGAGGAAGTCAGGTATGTCAGAGAAGTATGTGAGGGTGGTGCAGGACACCTTAAGGTGGAGGTTGGACTGCATCGAGGATCGGGTCTGAGCTCTTTCCTGTTTGCAGTGGTGATGGACAGGTTGACAGTTGAGGTCAGACAGGAGTCTCCGTGGACCATGATGTTTGCGGATGAGCAGTTTGAGAAGAGCCTGGAGAAAGTCAGTAAGAGTAAGACAGAGTACATTTGTGTGAATGAGAGGGAGGGCAGTGGAGTGGTGCGGTTGTAGGGAGAAGAGGTGGAGATGGTGGAGGAGTTCAGGTACCTGGGATGAACAGTGCAAAGTAATGGAGAGTGTGTTGGAGTGCGTTCCAATTCAGGAACTCAAACTGTATAAGAAATGCAATGAAGCCCGACTGACCATTTCCTTTCTAGTGTGAATGGGCACAGGTAGGGAGAAGGACAGAGGGGCCAGGAGTGGCACAGAGTTTGAGGCTATAGAACCTGACAAAGGTCAGCGGGTTGGACCAGGGAACAAGGCCTTAGAGGCAACCACACTTTGAGTGGAGTGCGTTTTGACTCTGAAAGGAGTGGGAAGACCAGAGGACAAGAATAAGAGAAAGAAATAGCATCCACCAGAAATAGTCTCCTCCCGAGACCTTGAGTGGAGCAGCTACTCATGGTCGCTCCCCACCCTGTGAGAGACGTGTCTGTCGTTAAGCATTTTGCAATGCCCAGGAACTCCCAGCACGGGGCCCTGAGTCAAGAAACCGGGAACTCTTCACACGTCTAAGGCATGTAGGGCATGACATTGCTCATATGGAGTCGGTTTTGAGCCACAACTGAAGAGGCCACGTACAGTCCTCAGACTCGTCATCTGGTGCTTTAGCTTTGAGCATCGTACCAGATCCAGGAGGACAGTCCTAAAATCCCACAAATATGCCTCTCAACAGAGACGAGGGTGGCAATGGACCTTTGCAGTCTATTTGTTAGCCCTCAGGGTAAAGAGTGCTCTCTGGGAGCGGAGTCATGGCAGCACAGTCTGTGCAGTCGGGAACCTACCTAGCATGCTCCGCTTCCAAACAAGTGACATAGCTTGTTATATTTATATTGTTTATATTTTTAATTATTGTAGTTTTTAGTTTTACATGCATCATTTTATAATTACTATTATTATTTTTGTTTGTTTACTTGATTTGAGACAAATAAAGTGTGAATGAATTCAATGTGTTAATAAAAATGGAAGAACCATATTTTTTTTATAATTTGTTTATTTATTTACAGATGTTCACTAAAATGCAAACATGCAAACAAAGATTTATTTCAGACATATTTTAGAGCAATCTTTAATTAACAAAAGTACTGTATGTAAAATTGTTCAGAAATCCTAACACTATAAACATTCTGTGCTATTTTCTTTTTAGTTTGTGCCTACAGTATTTCATAAGATGTGTGTAATTGTCTCGCCAATTAGTTTCATGCTTGTGCTTCAAGGTCCAACATGGTTATTATAGAAGTAATCACTGCTGGTGGTCTTGTTTACACATGTAAAAAACCCATAACAGATTAATAAACTGAATTAATAAAAAACAGTTTGTGAGTGTTCCTTACAGTGTATGTGTTATAGAGGTTATATTGAATTCAGAAAATTCAAAGCAAGCCTTCGTTTTGAAGGCTTAAAAAAAAAGTAAAGCATTCTCTTCTTTAAAAACAGCAGACTACAAGCACTGATAACTCTGACACTCAAATTATCTAACGTCAAACATCCAATGCTGGTTAGATCATTACACAAGATATACTATGACAAATGACACAAAATTACTCTCTTGTTGCTCCTATCTCGTTTTGCCCAGCTCCTGAAGCAATCATCTACCATTTTCATGCCTAAGAAAATATCAGCAAACAAGACGGTGTCCTGGGTAGCAACCTGAAATCAGAAATTCATTTTAGATTTGAATAACAGGCAGTTCAGGCACATTTTGCTTCATCAAAACCTGCCATTATTTTCTCTTCAGAAATAACGGAGATGTTGATGAACTTGGAGAAAGGTTCCATGATTTCGATAATCACAGGGTGTAGCATCTCCCATCAGCGTTTACATCAGAAAAAAAGAATTCCAATTGGACATTAAATTGCTGAGATTCACAGAGAAGTTAAAATTGCACAACAGTAGTATTGGATGTAAATTAATGGAAAAAAAATTAAGTGGAAATGAGAGTGTGAGTTCGACAAAGGCAGCAATGTTACAGCGGTCTGCAGTGGTAAAGCGGCAGCTCGGCTTGTTGATGAAGCTCTCTGTTTACTGGTCAATCTACTTCTCTGTCCTTACTCATTATCCGGAGAAGTTAGACGATCTGGGAGTGACTCGAAGTAGAGGCAGAGCAACTAGTCAGGTACCTCATACAGATGTCTCCTAACTAGATCCAAACTGATCAAGCACATCACACTGGACAGAGAATGCCAGACCATGCCAGACCTTGGACCTGCTGAAAGATTATATATCACAGGTGTCTTGGGAATGTCTAGGGAGCCTCCTAGAGAACTGGAATCTGTAGTTTTAGATAGAGAGCTCTGGACAGAACTGTTCATCCTTTGCTCAGTGAATGAATGTATGAATGAATGAATGACTGAATGAATGGGGAAAAAAGTATACAAATACACCTACAAGGACAACACGCAACGAAGTCATTTTACCAGAATTTCGGCTGCCAATATAGGAGTTCATTATGTTGGTTTATGTAGCTAATTCTTTGAACACTGCTATCGATTGCACACAGCAGAGAAATAAATAATGGGCAAAGCCAATTTGTCACCTCACTGTGACTTGAGCTATAGTCATTTATTCATTGATTTTAGAAAAACAACAAGGAGATAGCCTGGAGTACTGGTTTAAGCTAGTTCAATGGATAAAAACTGTAGGGGTGCATGATGACTTGACAGTTTAATTGACTAAATATTTTGGAGATGTTTCTGAGGCAGAGAACCCTCTTGAGGTTGAGTGTAATAACTTCAAAATGAAGAAAAGAGTGAGCAAGTATTAAATAATGTGATGTTTATGATATCACGGTCCCCATTAATATCCTCCATTCACCTACTGTCTACAATAGATTGCGGTATGGTGTTCATGCGTAAGATTTATGGTGCAACTTAAATGATTGATTATGCTTCAAAAAAACAATAATGGAAGGATCAAACACCCTGTGACATGTATGACAAATGTCTAGCTTTAATGGGTCACCCAAAACTCTGATCAATAACTATTTGAAACTGGTTGCAGCGGTAAGAAGCAGGTTGCTATTCGAGTGCTCGTGCTCTGGTCTGGTATGATTGAGCTGGGATTAGGGTCAATCCCTTCACACACGTTCACCTTACTACATCCCTCTTTTCATGTTGCTTTCCAGGAGCAAGCCAAAGAGCAGCATGTGCCAATCACAGTGTTTCCCCATCCAGCAGCTGCTGAGCCTCGGGCACTGCAGACCGAGAAAGAGAGCACCAGGGTCATACATTCCATGTTCTTATTTTCCGATTCTTCATCTCTCATCCTGGGATTGCTTCGATCTTTTTTTTTTCCCATTACACATGACCTCATTTGTGGGAAAGCTTTTCTCAGTCCTCCACTTGTTTGTTGTTTTCAGGTGTGTACTGAGGACTCAGTGCCCTTCAGTGCTGTAAGCTTTCATCCCTCCTGTGTGCTGGTGTTGTGTTGCATTGCATGCTCCCCATGGCTTCTCACAGCTCTGGAGATATGACTCCATCTTGGAAATTGGTGTTGAAATGAAAGTGGGTTTATGTTTCACTCCATAAGGTTTTAGGAGATCAGGAAAAATCACTTTAGGTGAGAAAAGACACAGAACATGCCAAACTGTTGGCCTTCTTTCGCAAAGATTGGCAAAAATGGCTGCAACAATGAGCTGATTTCTCAGTAGTAAGTTGGAAATGCATTTACGCTTTTTAGCTACAAGTATGCAAGGCCTTTTTTATGTTATTATTACCTGAGTTTCTTGTGTTTTATTAGAGTATACTCACTATCATTGTCATAGAATGAAGAAGAATTCAACAAAAACTGCCCAAATCCATTGGTCACACTTGGAACAGAGCAACTCTAAAAATGTATTTATTTTTATTTTTTTAAGACAAAAGGTTAAACTTGTTACACCTAGATTAAATTACTCATGGGCAAAAAAATAAACAGTAAAATAAAGTTAATTATAGTAATAAAGATTTTCACAGTTAACTTTACATTACAATTAGATTTTGGGAAATCCGAGGCAAATATTTAAAAGAATTCAGGGTATACACATTTTTTATACACAGAGTTTTCTACAGAACAAAAAATGTCCCAAACCTATTACATAAAAAAAAAAAAAAAAAAAAAAAAAAATGTGGGTGTTGAAATATTGTGCAGTTTCACATAAAAGGTATAAATGCAGAAAAAAAACATGGAAATTGCAATATCTATGCTACACAAACTAATTTGGACTAAACACTTTTCTACATACTTGCAGACTTTTTCTCTTAATAGAAAACACACACACACACACACACACACACACACACACACACACACACACACACACACACACACACACACACACACACAATTACTCTTTATTCTTTCCTTATCTTTGTATCTTTTAAACCTTCCATATATGAAAGTACAGCAATTTTATTGCAGTCTTGACAAAGGCTTTATCGGTAGCTGAGATAGCACAAACTGAGCCAAATCTTTATGAAACTCCTGAGGATTAATTTGACACCAGGATGAGGTGACTAGAGAGAGCGAGCAAGAGAGAAAGAGTGTCTCCATTGGCAGAACAATTGCTCTACATCATTCTGGGCTGCTGGCACTGCAGCAGATTATAGGATTTGCCCCATGTAGATTTGCTGCTGAGACGCTTTAGTGGATCTTTTCATTCGCCGTTTGCCAATGCTGCATCTCCTCGCATACACAACCGCTTTAATACCCAGCTCCTCCACAACATTGGGCTTTATTCCACGAGACAAGCAGGCGAGAGACAGAAAAGCGCATTAGTTAAATGTGTGTCAACAGGAACAATTCAAGTGTCAAGTCTCAAAGCACTGCATTAAAGGCAACGAAATATAAATAGCTAAATTCAGCTCACTACATGTGGACCCTGAGGCAAGCAAAAACATTGTCTAGAAAACTGGTCTATTTGATAAATACAGGTTTAAAGAGACAATCATAATCCTGCTTAATCACAATTCTTGATGTAAGATTACTGCTTTCATCTCTGCAGTTTTCAAGTGTAGTTTAAATTTGCATTCTTGTACAATGTCAACAAACTGACTTTGGAAATAATTGAAAGTGTTCTGATGTCTTATCATTAAAAGCAAATGTAAATAAAATAAAAAATAACAAGCAAGCAAACAAGCACAAAAATAAAGGGAGGAATTTCTCTAAGAAATTATAAATTCCCTTTTGGTTGATAAATAATGATTTCCATTAGTAAAACTATAAATTATTACTTGTTCAAACACAGATGAACAGATGAAGACAGATTTATATGGCAGGATATGAGACATGGAACAAGGGAAAAACAATGGAAATATGGTTTGTCATGAATTCAGCAACCACACCCACAATTCCATAATGCTGTAGAGTTGCTGATGTGCAGCGGTTAATCTTGGTGGTTAGGATTCCACCCTAATGATCATAAATTGAAATCCCAGACTGCCAGACTCGTCGTTGAACAAGACCTATAAACCTTGACTGCTATGCATGATGCTTAATCTGCATCCTGCATATATATATATATATATATATATATATATATATATATATATATATATATATATATATATATATATACTGTTTACACCAAAATTATTAAATGTGTTGCCTGCCAAATGTCCTCTTATTTTTCCAGTTGTTTAGAGGATGAGAAATTAAGGTTATAAAGTTACTTCTTAAAATAAACTCTGGATCCTGAAGATGGATGAGTGAATTCCTACTGTAAATGTTATTATTATGTGGAAGGATATTTATGGTTGAAAGCTTTTATTTGCTTTATAACGTTTAAATTGTTAAATAATTGTAAACTAAATTTTTTTGGTTCTAATTTAAAACAAAAAATGGTTATTTATGACAATATTATAACAAAGGGTCTGGAACAAAACAGGCAAAATAAGTTTGTCAGTTTAAATACCACAATTGTTGAAGGACTTTCTCTGGTTTAAAGAGCTCATGTTAATCTATTATGAAGTAAAGTCTGATCATTTGTCTCCCAATTGAGGTTTAAATAGGATCACTTCTAGAATGTTAATTAGTTTTATCAGTAGTCTCTAAGTCCAAGTTAGTTTAAAGTTTTAATTTTTCTGGTTAATAAACTGATGAACTGGTTCAGTCCATAACCACAGTGCTTTAAGTTTACAGGATGGTGAGCCGAGTGTTTTTCTGTGTCTGTTTTATTTTAACCCATTGCTAATCTTAAATATTTAATATTTATATGTCACAGTTTTACACATGGCACTTTTAACAATGAACATTGTCTCAAAGGTGCCCATAGGCTACACTTCAATTAATTTTTATTTGTATGGCAATTTCAACAATGAACATTGTCTCGAAGGAGCGTTACAGAAATAAAAATGTTCTGGAATCTAAATTTTAAATGTAGAATTTAGTCCTGATGAGTTTATCTCTAATGAGTGAGCCAGGGTGACAATGGCAAGGACAAACTCTCTGAGATGATATGAGGAAGAAACCATGAGAGGAACCAGACTCAGAAGCTAAGCCCTCCTCATCTGGGAGACACCAAATGTCTATTCATTGTAGTTTTTAAATACTGATATAGTGCACATCTTAATTCACTGCTCCTGTTCTTGTCTTTATGTATTTGGTAATTTTATATTAATCCTCATTGTTGAATGCTGTTTGATATATGTTGAATGCATGACTGCTTTCTGGAAGCCAGTTATTTTTTATTAGTGAATTTTGAAATGTGCAAAACCAAAACAAAGCAACATGTCTGTACATAAATCAAACTGTATGTATATATACTTATGTAGCAGTGGTGGGTGGTCAGGGGCAGCAAAGCCTTCTCTGCTGGCCTAAACACTATCGGAAGCACTTACCTACATTTAAAACCTTAATTCTAATATTTGTATTAATGTAATTTCATGAAACGAAAATATTAGAATTAAGGTTGTAAATGTAAGTCAGTGCTTCTGTGCTTTGCTAGTAACTGATAGTTAAGAAACAGACCCATTGATAATATTCTTTATGGAGAAAAATTATGAATGGGTCTGTTTCTTTAATAAATTAGATTTCATATTTGCCTCACAGCACCAGCTAACTGGCCCAGAATAACGTCAACATTTTTCTGTCCTCTGATTGGTTGGTCAGAGGGAAACTGTTACAGCCGAGTTCGACTGGCGAAACACTTCTGTAGCTCTTCACACGTGAATTTATCTAAGTTAGACTTTTTTATGCCTACGGAGGAAGAGAAATTGATTTGGTCTCGGACATAATCAAAAATCCATTTTACAGAAAAGCTAGACATCGTGAGGAGGTCGGCCAACCCTGAAGCTAGCTAGCTTGTCTCAGCCTGGGAAAGGGTTCCTTCACCACTTCCAGACCAGTGAATACGAGCGGTACCACTGGATTACAGCCTCTGAGGTGCAGTGCAAATTATTAGTGTGCATCTCTGGTGAGTAGGTTGTATTTTATTTACATTTTTAGTTTTTGTCATGTTATTAGACAAATATTGATTCTGAACTGCTACAGATGATGTAGGTGCACAGTTGTGGTTGTAATGTAGAGGTTTGGAGTCTTAACTGCGTTTCTTGTTTAAGTAAAATGGTATTCACCCTTTATATGTGAAATGCCTCTCTCTCTGTAATGCCACGCGTTGTTATATTGCGTTTTTGTATTGTATTGATCGTTTCTATAATTGCAATGTGGTGGTGGTATTGAGAGGTGGATTAAGGCGGGTAAGTCCTCACTGAAGGCCCAGGTACCAAATGCATGGCCCACCACTGTTTTGTAGTTTTTAATATAATTAGATATATTTTGTTTCGTTAGAGACTGCTAATTTTCTACTGTCCAATAGTATGTGTTCAATTAGCTCAGGTGACCTTGCTAGTCTCGGAGGTCACTAAGTACATAGGAGTAATTGTGCTGAACACTGAAGTTTTTTAAGGTTTCATTTCCAAACAAACAAACAAACAAAAAACGGATGAAAAACTAATAAAGAGGAGCAGCATGTCTGGGGAATTGTGCACATGCTAGTGAGAGCCATGTTTTGGAGGAGTTTGCTGCATGGAAACCCTGCAGAACAGTAAGTAATAGAAGTTGTTTCGCTGTTGTTCCAAAGCCTTCAACCGGCAAAATAGTGCACTGGGTGGAAATGCAGTCGTGTTTGATTTACTGTATTGCTAATCCTCTGTGCTTGTTTCCTGCAGTGGTGTAAGTGCTGGATGTGCAGCAGGTGTTGACAGCACAAATGGCCACCTTTGAGAGAGTGGATGAAATATTAAAGGTGTTTATTAACGTGTACAGGTTCCAAATGTTCCCCTATTTTTAAGTCATGGATTTATTAGTGCTTGGTGCTCTGAGGAATTGTAATTCTTTTTATTATTATTATTTAAAAATGACTTTTTGCACATCTCTGCCTTGGACTTGTCTGAGCAATCTCTCTAACAAACTCCACATCTTCTAGGAACAGGTGAAGGTGTCACGTGACCAGTGGTGGACAAAATACACAAACCATCTACGTACTTGAGTAAAACTAGAGATACACTAGGTATAATATGACTCCATTAAAAGTAAAAGTGCTCCCTTTAAACATTCATTTGGGTAATAGTGCAAAAGTATTTGCCTTCAAATGTACTTAAGTATCCAAAGTACAATGATTTATTATGGCTATAATGTTCCTATTATCATTTTTGTTACAAGACTACTAACTCAACTTCGTTTATGTAAAAAGTCTCTGTTACTCTTAGCAGACCAATCTATTAATTACATTAATTTGTCAAACACTGATTGATCTCTATTACAGTTATCATGAGCCCAAAACATTCTTTTTAACTACTTTAAAAAAATCTTGCAAATTAGGCAATGGGTGTTGTAGCAAGTTCAAGTCAGGAGTTTCTTCCATCATTTATTCCTCCCAAGATGTTCTGCTTGCTGTTAAACTGATGCTGAACTTTATCTTGATAAAGGTGATAAGAAGATGCCACCAAGCACCAATCAGAACAAGTTTAAAACAGAGCATGCGCTCGATCCTGATTGGTGGTTTGCTGCGTGTTTGACCAGTTTTATCTACTCATAAATAAAAAGTAAAAAATATGTAGGTGAGTAAAATCAGTCGTTCCTTTTTAAGTAAGACGAGTGCGTAGGATGATATAAAACTCAGGGGACAACTTCAAGCATGATAATAACAAAGGGAACTGTTAATGGACATAAACATAGACGTATTACCCCAAGCTTTCTTTGAAAAAGGTTATTATTTACACAACCCCGTTATTTAGATTTGCTGGATTTTGATGTTTAATCGCAGCTTTATAGTTAGAGAACTTATATATAATCAACATATAAGAGATTCAAATTAAAATTTTATTTGTCACATACAGTTCACATTCACACAGAGTACGACATGTAGTGAAATGCTTTTTACTAAAATGAAAAATAGAAATACAATATAAAAAATTTAAAAGAATAAAGTAGCATAAAAATAAATACAATAAAATAAAGTATAAAAGTATAATAAAAGTATTTTACAGTACTATATATATATATATATATATATATATATATATATATATATATATATATATATATATATATATATATGATTTAAGGAATTGTACATGTACTGTACTGTAAACTCAACAAAAATTGTGATTTATTTGTCAAAAATGTTTTATTTAGTACTTTAAATGAATAATACAATAATAAAATAGTTTTTCTAAAATTTTATGTAATCTATTGTACAAACTTGAAATGTTACTTGGAACTTTCGAGCAACTCGCAGCTTTTTGCGAACTATTACATTTTCTGTGAGTTACTCTTAGTATATACATACATACATACACATGTTATACATTACATTCTATTAAAAAAAAGTTTGTAAACATCCAATTGTCACAATGATATGTAATTTTCTTTTTCTCTCCCAAACGTTGCCACAAAGTTGGAGATTCTACAATGTCTTTGCTGTAGCGTTATAATTCTCTTTTACTGGAGCTAAGAGGGATAGAGATGCATTTGTGCACGAAGCAAGCTTTGTAAAGACATGGTTTGGTATAGTGAAACTAGTTTAATAGTAATAATCTGCCATAATCATATAACACTTACTTTAATGGAGTTAAATAATTTTTCAATGTGAGCTATTTTGTGTACACATAATCCCAAGTGATTCCATTAGTATTAGTGTAAAATAGTTCATATTGTGCCTGAAGTGCAAGGGAGGTAAATACTTATGGAGGGAACTATAAGTCTAGTCACGTGTGGTGAAATGCACTACTTTACGCAAGAAGTTCATAGGCGATGCTCGGAATGCTTATATATTCGAATAGCATAGTAAAGATGTGGTGTGCTTATATACGTTTATTGGGTAAAGTAATAAAAGGTAGAATTGTAGTAATAGTGCAACAGGAGTAGAGCAAAGTGAAAAACTATTCACGTTATTTTTCCTCTCTTGAGTTTCTCCTCTTTGCAATCACAAAGAAATGGTTATTCTGCATATAGTGTTCACAAAAAATGAAAAGCAGACCAGACCCAACGCTTGTATATTTTTCTAGCTGTTTTTGAAAACCATTTTCCATTGGGATATTACTTTCCATCAGTGTTAACACCTGACAAATCGAGTGAAAATCATGGCAAAGTGTAATGCAGTAACTGCATCGTTAAAACATTACATCACCGCTTTGCTCTCCGCTGTAACAGCTGTGTGAAATCCGTTTCCACAAAAAACCTTTTCAGGCTTCAGAAAGCGAGAATGCATTTCTAATGCACACATCAGGATGCATTTAAAGACAAGTTGGAGCAGAAGTATGCTTTAAAAACGTAATGCAGAATATCATAGGTACATACATATTTATTAGTGATAGAATTTTAAATTGCCAATCCTGATGGAAAATGTAGAGGAGTAAAACGTATTACATCAGTAATGAATTTTAGGTCTAGAAACCTGATATATTGTTAGGTACCACTTTTAGACACTATGAAGAACAGAGAGACGACGTTTTTAAAGCCTCATGATGACTACTGACTCATGTTTTCAATTTTATCATCTTAGACTTCTCCATTTGTTCTCCATTTGTTGACAGCATGATCATTCTGGTATTGACTGGTATCATGGATAGCCACTAGTCCAGAAAGGGTGTATGCAGGAGATATTTTAGCTGGACTAAACGCTGAGGTTGACCACGCTGACATTTTACATAATTTCATGGTGCATTTGGCAGCGAGGAAGCTGGGATAATCTTATCTATAAGATACAACATAGACAACATACAGAAAAAGCTTTTCTGACAAACACACAGGGTGAATTTCTCCCTAGATTTACCAGCAGCCTTCACACCCTTCCTTTTAAGGTTCAATGAAAGCAACCTCCTTTTTCCCGCTTTCTCAGCACACGCACACACACGTAAACACACAAAGCAGATGTTAAGTAAGGTTTGTGTAGAAGGTCTGGTGTGGTTAGGTTTAGCACAGAAGAGAGGGGTGGAGCTGAGTCTGCTCCCTGCAATTTGCTTTCACATCAGGAAGATTTATGAGCATCTTTTCTCGGGCGACACGGCACTTCTGCCCTCCAAATCCCCAACGGCCAGCCTACAGCAATCTCCAAACAGGTTGCTCCATCCAAAACAGGTGACTCATGGACAAGCCTCTAGCCTTACAAATACAGCGGAGCAAACAGAATGAAAAGTGTGAGCTACCCAAGCACAACCTCTCCCACTCGAAGCAAAGAAGAATACACAAAGGTAGTAACAGTTCAGAGCTTCTGCTATATACGTGCAAAATATTGTGGTACCTCAGAATACGAATTCAATTCATTCCAGAACACGATTCGCACTCTGGAATATACAAATTTCCCCATAAGGAATAATGTGAAGTGGGATAATATGCACCAATATGCACTAATATTATTTAGTATTTAGCATTTAATAGTGGTGCCTTAACATCTAAAAGAGGAAAACATTATCTTTACTGGGCACTTTACCTTTGAGAAGAGTGAGTGCTGGCATGATGGAGAAGACGAATATCCTTTCACTATGATATCAGGCAGACTGTCACCCGAATCACTTATCACTTATTTTTCTCTTTTTTGTTACACTTTGCTTCGTTTCACTGCTTTCACAACTTTCACCTTTTTCAGCTTTTTGAAAAGATTTTAGCCCGCGAGATTCGGATGATTTGTTTCCGAATCTGAAACCGATACGAACATTTTTATGAATTTCGAATCGTATTCTGAATTATACGCATTCATATTCAGAGATCTGCATTGATAGCATTGCTCTGTTATTGATTATAGACAGTATAGTGGAAACTTATGGGACATCATTGGGTGGACTATAAAACTGCCCCTATAAATGTCACAGTGTGAAGAGTAATAGCATGAGGGAGAAAGTTCACTGCTCTCTCAGGCTCTGCTACATCTGAATACACAGACAATTAAAAAGCAGGAATTTGGAGACATACTTAGGTGTTAGATACTTTAAAAAAAACTCCATAGGTAGATTTTATTGTTAAGTTCTTTTGGGTTTTTTTGGGGGGTTTATTGAAGCATTATAAACCGATCAGCCATAATATTAAAACCACCTGTCTAATATTGTGCAGGTGCCTTCAAAACAGCTCTGACCTTTTAAGGTCTGGACTCCACAAAACCTCTGAAGGTGTGCTGTGGTATCTGACACCAGACACCAGACCTTTTAAATTCTGTAACTTATAAGTTGGGCCTCCAAGGATCATACTTGTTTGTCCAGCCTGTTCCTCAAATGCTTGATATGTGATGCATTTTTTAAGCTTTTCAGTGTGAGGTGTTGCACTTTAGACGATCAGACATTACAATAAAAGCACCGGTTCTATTGGTATTCGTTTCAACGTCAAAAGGACGACATGGTTGTAATATTTATTAGAAATAAAGACATAAGAATAGGCACAATTTCTGAATTTCTTTATGTGTAAATTTGTATAAACAATTACAAAGTTTAAGCTAAAAAGAGTATGGATTCAAATTTTAGATAAAACCATGGACCTTTTATATGAAAATTTGCTCCATTTGCATTTATGGCATGACAGTTGACCTTATCCACAGCAACTTTCAGTTATCTCATTTATACAACTGAGCAGTTGAGGGTTGATGGCCACACTCAAAAGCCCAGCAGTGGCAGCTTGGTGGTGCTGGGATTTAAACTCATGACCTTCTGATTAAAAGTCTAACTCTTAACCACAGAGCTACCATTTCCTGTTTTAGTCTGGACTACAATAGTAGTTTCCAATTATAGATTTTTTTATTTATTTAATAATAAATGAAATATTGTACTTCTGTTCAATCTGACATTAACATGAGCACTTTTTGACAGCCATAAACAATCGTTCAATACCCAGTTTTTTTTTTTTCTCAAGTGATTTAAAGTAAAAAAAAAAGGATTCTGACACCCAAATTTCTCACACCCAAATATATGCAATTTTATTTTTGAATAAATCTTGTTCACTTTTTGTTTATAAGATATAAGAATACATTAGAGTTTAATGGCTATCAAAGTTAATCCAGTTACTGTCAGTGGCACTTAATGTTTGCAGTAAACTCTGTAATCATTTTGTAGCTCAACCTGTACTTAAAGAAGTTCCAATGGAAATAAAATGCTGAATTCAGGACTGTAGTTCATCCAGAGAGGAGAAATGCTACCCTCGTTCCCCTTAAAGACACAACAGCTCATAGAATGGAGCTTATTTTCCTTCAGTTTCCTTTTTTCTCCTCTGCTTTACACACAATATGAACATTTCTGCTTTGAGACTTCAGGTTCAGACCTTTCAGTATTTCTAACTGCATCTGATCTGCACAAGATCCTGTTATCAACTTCCCTTGGGATTTCTGTTCCTTTGTTTAACTACTTGTGCTTCCCTTCGTTTTCTCATTCTCACACACTCCTGCGGCGTGAAACAGATGGAGATTGTCACTTCCTCACATAGAGAAGCTTTTGGCAGGTTTTCTGTGTAAAGAGCCAACAGGCTACGTCACAGATGCTCCACTTGCCCTGACCTGAACTTCATAAATTTCATGATTGTCTTTATTGCTATCAAACTCATTACATTTCTCATTACAGTGCTGGCCAGCCATGTCATAGGCAACATTAACGTGATATATGGGATCAGAAATAGATTAAAGAGAGGAAGTGGAGGAAGGATATTTCAGATTTCCCTTTTCCGTGCTTTCAACCACTCCAAAATGTGCGAGCCATACCAGCGGAACAAAGTGTGGAGTTGCACGCAAATTTTCATGCTGCAAAAAAAGCCGTACATACCATCAAACTAAAGTTGAAAGAAAACCACAACAGGTTTGTGTGTGTCTTTAACATTTTAATTATCAATGAAGGTCATTCATACTTTCTATTCATACATAGTCACTTTTATTACTGTGGAACATCCAGTTTAGCACTTTTGTTCTCATAGCACATTCTCTCATTCTCTCTTTTTTCACTCTTGAAGTTTATAAAACCAAAATTCTAAAAAGGTGAAAGAAAAAAGTGCAAACATTTTTTTAATTAAGATTCATTTATTTCACTATTTATGGCAATTATGAATGCCATATTAACATCCTACAGCAAACCTCACCATGTGCATTTAATCTTAATATTAAGGGTTTCAGCATGCAAAAATCACACAACTGTAATCGGTGCTTTCTTAATCTTTGATGCTCAGAAGCTTTTACCCCCTGACGTCTTGATTGACTACGTCAGCGATTCATCGATCGTGATCAAGGGTAGTATGGGTAGATCGTGTGCCAATCAAAAAAGTCAGAGATCTTTTCTCTTGTAACACACGAGTCAAAATGAATGCACGGTCAAAGGCACGTGAGCTACTGCAAAACTCTTGGAAGCTAAGTGACTCCACTAATGTGAAATAGCATTTTCCAAATAAAGGTTATTAAGTCCATATACTGCTCCACCATGACTAATGAGCATTTGTAAGTCTGCTTGAGGTTGGTTACCAGCAGATACTATGCAACCCTGGCTCACTTCATTCAGTGCTAGTCATCAGATTAAGGGTTTATGCAGTTATGCAAGGTGCACCAACATATATCATTATATATATATATATGGTGGTATTAAAAAGTTTTGAGACTAGCTCTGTTTACAAGAAAGTACATAATTTATCGATAATAATCGATACTGAAATTCGTTGTCAACGAATGCTGTTATCGATTAGTTGTGCAGCTCAATTTACGAGTTTGTGTGACAGTAAAAACACAGCCACTTGGAAAAAATTGGTGGACAGTAAAGGGTCAACTGGCAGCAGGAAAAAGTGTGCGTCCCAAGTCATCAAAGACATGGGAGCATTTTATATTAAACGCAACAAAGAAAATTGTACCTAAAAGTTCTGCAAAGCGGCGCTTGTGTGGGATGGAAGTACCACAGTGATGCACAAGCTTGTTAAAAGAAAACACACTGGTGTCACAGATGAAGGTAAAACATCAGCACAGTGAGCGAAAACTGTAGAATCCTCATCATGGTACAGTTTAATGTAGTGCTATTGTGTAAATCGTTTGTAACTTCGGAACAGTCGCATTGGATCCGTTCTGTCGTGACTCGCGAGCATCAGGTTACACAATCAGCTCGACATAGTGATTAATTCAATTAAACCGGTGCGAACAAACATAAAATCTAAAAGCAGCAGTAGATGATTAAATTTTTAGTCACTGTTATGGTTTTCAGCTAATGATTATGCATTTATACACCAATGCATATTTTTCCTTTTTTTTTTTTTAATCAGGCCTGTTAGCTTGCTGCATTTCTCCGTTCATTTTCTTTTTTATAGCATTTGTCTTCTACAACAGTAACGTGTGTTTTCAAAAGTGATTTACTGCGACTTTATGTTCAAATGCTTGTTTTTAATGTTTGTCTATTTGATTTATATCATTTAATTATTATACAAAATGTAAGTCTATATTCTAAATGCTTATATCTTCACACAAACAAAATGTGTAGTTCTTCAAACAAAGATTCTCAAAAGAATGTTGTATTATGTTTTATATTGATTATTTTAAGCCTGGTTGTCAACTTTCCATCTGCAAATTACAATACAAATGTTGATTTACACAAATTGCTTAACTTTTCATACTCAAGTGCTTTTTTATTAAATTTTTTTTAACAGAAAAAAAGCCCAGCATAAGTGAATTTGCTCAAAGGAGAAATCCCCCATGCACTCCTCAACAAGCAGCTACTATCAACTTTAAAATATAAAATTATAGTTCAACTCAATTTGTGGCTTTTGCATGAATAAGGGTTTTAAATAGTTATAATCTAATTTTAAAAATACATAATTTTTTAAGCAGTTAACCGAAAAACAAACAAACAATCATCCGATTAATTGATTATCAAAATAATCGTTAGTTGCAGATTACACATTAACACCTTCAAAATACTCCCCGTTGCACAGCAATACAGCGCTCCTATCACTCCTGCCACTTCTGGAATGTGTCCTGGAAGTCTTTATTTGGAGCGTATCAAGCACCTTGTGCAATTCGCGCAGGATCTCCACAATGCTGTCAAAATGGCGACCCTTCAGACGGATCTTTATCTTCAGGAAGAAAGTGAAGTCCACAGGAGCCACAGTGAGATCCGACAATCATCATGCACAAGTTGCTGAATGGTTTCGACATTTTCAGGGGCGTCTTTCGGTTACGTTCTTCCGCTCTCGAAGCGCACGTCACTCAAAACACCTCGAACGATTCATTGCAGCATCGTATGCAAATTTTACTGTGCAAGGGTATTATGTATATATGACGAGTAAAAAGCCCCTTTACTTTCACACAAAAAATGTTACTTTCATAAAAATGATAATACTGTACATTTAACTTATAGCTGGAAGTACTGTCAGAAAAAAAATGAATAAACAGTGTTGTGGTAGCTATTCTCTGAACAATCATTCAGTCATTGGGGAGATTCAAACAGATCAATAAACACACACACTTGCGTAATGTAAACAAGAGGAAGAAACAACCTTCTGTTTTATTTAGTCTAAATTTGATATGTACAGAAAAAGCTGTGTACAATATACATACTGTATGAAAAAGACTAGTCAAAAAATGTAATTGCACTGTGCTTACATGTTACACCATGTTACCTCAGGAGAATATAGACAATGCAAAAAAAAAAAAAAAAGTTACTCTTTTTTTCCTTTTAAAGATCTAAACACATTTTGTGGTGGAAAGATGTTATTACTCAAAAATAGTAGAATAATTGCTAAAATATGTGCTTTCCATGACATCTTTTGTAGTACAAAATATCCATCCTAGAACAGGCACTTAAAACTTTACCATCGCCAACAAATTCTCCATTTATTTAATGCATAAAACACAAAAATGTGAAATAAAGCAGCCGTTAAAAAACCCTGCTGCTTTTCTGATAAGTTCATTTAACCACCCATTCGAGATCACAGGACCAAAACACGCACCACAAAGTACCGGTTCATCAACAAGGGGAAGATGTGCATCATTTTTTTTAGTTTTGTTCTGTGAGAATGAGAGAGGAAGCGTTCGGCTCATTAGGGGCAGCACAATGGCACAAATATCACAGCTACAGTTTGCGGTATAATACTTGTATTTGAGTCAGAAAAGATTTTTAAAGCTCACACAGTCAAATGTCATTGATTAGCCAGTGGATGCAGGTTAGTCAGGTAAGATATTAACTTAAACTCCTCCTCTTTACCAGCTTCCTGTGTTCTAACTGGCCGCGACCCGGAAGTGCGTCCCACGAAACTAGAAGTGGGTGCCACGAGCCCGGAAGATCCTGACAATGATCACATTACACTCAATCAACCTGACAAACGGTGTGTGTGTGTGTGTGTGTAATTTTTATTTAACAGTAATTCATTGGTGTTAGTAATCATTGCAATGTCCTTTCATGCACAAGATCTCTCACATTTTAATCAACCTCATCAGTTATTGATCATGGGAGTACTGATGCCATGTAATTAGGAAGGTTCGGTTGAAAATGAGGGCCTTGGACTTCCTGAAACATGATGTTTGAGTGATCTGATAGAAACCTGTTTGAATGGAATAATTTATTGAAGCGTACCTATTATATTATATTATATTTATTGCGGCATTCGAATATTGCTCAGTTCAGCAGTTGATGTCATGCCAACATGGCTGTTCGCAGCATGAACAGTAAAAAACAAAGCGCTTCCTTAATTTAAATGAGCTTTGCTGTACACACAAGCATTTGTATAATTTGTTTAGCTTTCTGAATATGCAGTGTGCTGTTTCGAAGATGTAAATGCCTTGTAACAGTTAGCTGGCGAGCTTGTTGCTAACAAATGATGAGTGTGAGTCCTGAGTGTGGTGAATAAAGTGTGTATGGGTGGATTGAGGGTTCAACAGGATCTTCAGACTACCTGTGAGACCACTGACTGGCCAAAACACTGATCACAGACAACATCTAAATGAATTTCTTATGACTTTGCATTGTAGTCTGATGCAACTCCAATCCCATGATTGGCCTCCTAAAAAAGCATGATGGAAGGAAAGCTGAAGCGCATGTACAGGCTGGTGGACAGGAAGTGTGATGGATATACAGAGAAATAGCATAGAAGTGTAATAGGATGAGTGAAGTGACTGATTTTACAGGCAGGGTGGTAGGCTTAGTCTCAGTCTCTCATTATATCTGTTCCTCTCTCAAGCTCTTCTCACTTCCACTCAAACATACAGAAGTGCGACAAATGAAAGGAAAAGCTGTTGCATCTGTTGTGGGGACATTGTGTGGTCAATATGTTCCCTTTAGGAAAAAGCATGATGGCAAATCAATACAATTCTTCTGATTAATCACCTGTATCCTATCGTGATGGGAGTGGTCTCTTTCAGACTGACCCCGGCCAGTCCACAGGAAACAAAGGCCTACATCATATGCTATGGTCTTCAGTCACTAGATCCCAACCCAACTGAACAAGAGCTCTTAAAGATGTTAGATAACGCTCTGTACCACTAACATCATCGTCAAAACCCCAGTCCATAAAATATTTGTTGGAAGAACAGTGTTTTCTCAGTCCAGTAGAGCTCCAGAATTAGATGCTCTAGAATTGATGCTAAGGAGTGTTGAGATTGTTCCAGTGGCTCGTGGTGGCCCAACACCTTACTAACACAGAGTACGTCGGGTTTAATTGAATATCAGCCGTTTGTATACATAGAAACTGACAGCTATTTAATTTTTTTTTTGCAGTGTTCAGATAAAAATATATATTCTAAATATTTCTGCCTATTAGAGCACATGCACACTCGCTGCTTCCCTCAACACCTGGTTTAACATTCACAAATGGTGGCAGGTGAAATGAGATATGTAGGTCACAGCGCAATAGGAATACAAAACTGTTTGCTGTTTTCTGATTGTCAGGACTGGCAAGGATGCTAGTCAACATTAGGACACAGACTCGAATGCTCAAACACACATACACACTCATACCATGTAGAGACGTTGGATGGCTGGACCGTAGTTGCGTATTAAAAAAATGGATGTGCATGACATGTTTAAAAAAAAATTATTCAACAACCAAAAATCCCTATGTTTTCTGAAAAGCTGAAAGTTCATAGTGTGTGTCGTACTCCTCCGATCTAATCACACTCCTTCCCTCAGGAGTAGAACGGTCGCCCCTTTTCCGAGCTTTGAATTCGGTTAAGGCGAGAGAGCTGGGAGGGCGAGGGGGGCACATCATGCCGGTAGGGCCCTTTGGAGATTGAGGACAGAGAGTCGTTGTGTGGACTGAGCTTGGCCTGTGCCTCCTGCTCTTTGCGCCTCTGCTCCTGCCTGAGCAGCTCCTGGGTCTCCAGCAGCACACGTGCGTTCAAGCCCAACGTCGGCCCACTCAGATAGCCGTTAGCACCACGGCTGCCCTGGTAGCTCGAGTAGCGTGGGTTCTCTTTAGCTGATTGAAACACCTCGCCAGGGGGGTAGACCTTATCCCACGAGTCCTGAGACACTGTGCTGGGGTTCTTACGTGGTTGCCTGAGATAGACAGAGGAGAGAGAGATAGATAGAGAGAGAGAATTAGTCCATGTTACAATGATTTAATCCAAACTGTAATACCTCAAAAACACAGAGATGGAAAAAGTAATAAAATATTCCACTCAAGAAAAAGTACTTCTTCAGTTAAATTTTTACTTAAGTACAAGGAGATAAAAATCTCAAACTGGATGTTTTTAACTGATGGAACACCTTTACAAATTAAAGTGCAATAACAACAAAAATAAAAACACTACCAACTATGACTTCAGTCTAATGTGAGTAATGTGAGTGCACTTTTTCGCAACAACGGCAACAACAAAAATCTCCTGTTATAATGTTATTTATGATAATGAGAGAAATCGCAAATGCAGAGTTAGAATTCAGAGAGCGACTTTGAGCAACTTTTAATTCGACGGCATTTCGCTTCCATCTATATTTCTTAATGTAAGCGTGTTTGTTCTCCGCCCATCAATCAGTACAGTAGCTTCTGGGGTGTAATCCCCCCCCTTGCATTATTTGTATTTATTTTTTACACAGTAACGGATATGTTTTTAAATGTTGTTAAGTACGATACTTCAAACAAAACATACTTAAGTAAAATTACAGATTTTAAAAACTCAAAGTAGAAGTACACAAAAAAACTACTCAATTACAGTAACACGAGTAAATGTAATTTGCTACTTTACCTCTGCTAAAATGAGTACCTGCAAGTAACTGCACTTTTGACCCGATCTGTTATGTCCTAATGAGTTTCAGGAATAAAAGGCTTTGTAATAAACAAGCTAAAAATTTTTCACATTTAATAGGCCCCATGTGTTAATAGATGGAATATGCAGAGGGACATGCCATCACAAAGTCCCTGGTTGCAATGATACTCATAATGTAAACTGTCTAGTCTCTAAAATACATACATGGACAAGCAGAGTTGTTTTTTTATTATTATTATTATTAATTTATTTTTTTTAAGACCCACTCACAGGAACAGACATCTTTATCTGTATGGGTCTGTATTCCTTCCCTTTTAACAAATGCAGCTGTAGTATATAATGTTCATTACTCCTACACAGCCTACAAGCTTTCATCCACCATTCTCTCTCTCTCTCTCACACACACTCACATCTTCAATAGAAAACTACAGAGAAATTGTGTTATATGGAACTGCACTCTGTTTATATGAAAAAGACAGGGCAAGAAAAGCAAAAGACAGGTTCTGCCCATGCTGAGTTGTGACTGTAAACACTAGATTTATCTAAAGGTTGTTTCAGTGGCTGTTGTTCAGACACACACTGCTTTATAGCCTTTCCAGCTTGACCCTGTTGCTAATGGTCATATCACATTCCCATACACCAGCTATGGTTTCTCTAGTCTCAGCAGCCACCAGCTGAGGAGCATGAAGGCGAGTATGTGCTTCCTCTGAGACACGTAAAGCCAGACACCGAATCTTTTCAGAACTCTGTTCACACGATAGCTGAAAGTGCTCGGACAAGCGCTAACCACCCTGGATTGTATACGTGAGCTACCAGATGGCTGTGATTGTACAGCACTGTCCTGATCAACAGGGGAGATATGATGGCATTCTTTCCATTGAGTCAGCAGGGCAAATTATTTGCATTGTGGACTGATTAGAATTAACATCTCCTGATAGTGTAAAATGTTTGATCGGTTTCATGTCTGCACTTTTAACTTTGAGCACAGCTTTATCAAATGCACAAGCTTTTACCTAAAATTAGTGGAGTTCCCTCTGCCACATACATTCATACTGTAAAGTTTATACATTGCTCTGTTTTGCTATATTATGCACTATAATTTGTTTAATTATTGACAAATTACAGTATGCTACCCCATACTGATCACTGTTCTTTAAGATTCCTGGGTAGGCTTGGCCATGTCTCGACTTGCGATAACTCAGGGACTACCCGTTTCTAATCTGGAACTGTTCTACATGCTTCCAATGAATAACAAGTTCCCAGCACATGTGGTTTAAATTTGACCTAATACATAAATCTCTCTATTTAAAATTTGCCTCTTGCCCTGTTCAGAATGCATCGTAATCTAAATTAGCGCTTTATTAAAAGCAAGTGAACAAATTAAATATTAGCCTGTGTTTATAACGTGATCTTTTTTTTTTTTCCATTCTAATAGTCAAATTTTCAGGTTATATTTGGATTTTCTGTATATTTAGTTTCTTTTATAAAATATGTTTAAGAACAGGGATTAAAACATTTAACTAATAGTATAATCAGACATTTAAATGCATTCAACTACTACAAGTGAGCTGCTTGGACTGAAACACTACACCATGAACAATATAAGTGAGGTATGCTATATTTCCATGCTATATATGCAGTATATGTATGCAATATATGCAGACCATGGCATCCATGTGTGCTTGTAGAACATGCCATGCCAAATTTATTCCCCCTTTGCAGTTATAAGAATCTCTACTCTTCTGGGAAAGCGATGTTGGACGTCTGTGTTCATTCAGCAACAAGAGCATTAGTGAGATCAGGTAGTGACGTCAGTGTTCCTGTTAGCTCCCCATTAGTCAAGGGAAATTGTAATGCTACAGCATTTAACAGCATGCTTCAAACTTTTTGGATCACGTGTGCCCTGAAAAGTTAGGCCACTCAGCTAGAAAAGGCTACAGAGTTTCACAAGATGTTCAGAATGACCTGCATTTCACAATGCTTGCTTCATGTTATAATGTTTTCTAGGACAATATAACAATGATGTAATGACGATGCAAAGTTCAGTGGAGCGCCAGCCCTGAAAAAAGTGGCATGGTGGGGTAGGGATCGAAACAATGTTTTGCACTAAAACATATGGTGCAGATCAAGGGGCATGATGGCCGCCAGGAAATATGCTGTGCAACGAGTATTAATTACAACATAAATTATTTATAAACCAAATAAAACCTTGAGCAATGTTTTCTATTTGTTAACAAGACCTTGTATGCGGATGTGGGGGGCATTCGCCTGTTACAACATGCAGCTGTTGTGTGCAAGTAGCGCTCTCAGTTTCACATGACATTCATTATTCCTAATCAGCCGACGGTCATGTTGTCCAGCATTCCGACTCACTAGACCAGTCTCTAATGCTTTTCCGAAATAATAAAAACAAAACAAAAAAACCCTCTTCATTACTGCAGCCTGAAATCTGCAAATCAGCTCTGGTCCTGAGCTCTGTCCAGACTGACAGAGACAGCTCGGTTCATCAAGACATCTAATGAGAAAGCGTTCGTCCACAGGTCAAAGGTCACCTTTCACCAGTCTGACCTTGTAAGAGGAATGCATATGAGCCATTGTTTCAGCAGACCTTCCCTTGGGAAAGTGAGCTTGTCGTCGATGGATCAGGCACTTGAGAGAGTGAGCCGAGTGCACTAGATTGAGCCGTGGAGAAAAAGTAGATGAGAATTGTTTACATTGATTAAGCGTCATTATGCCCTGTTGAGGACAGTGTGTCAACATCTCTATTGACTCATCGAGATTGAGCACAGGGCCAGAAAAAAATTGATTTGTTTATGTAGAAATCCTCCACATATACTCCAACAATTAACCCAGTGGCTCTCTTTATCCTGTGTTGGGGAATTGTACATAAACTACACGTTAGTGTGTATATATTATAATTGAGAAATGCTTTTCATGCATTCTTCAATATGTGTAAGCACTTTAAGCCTGCAGTGTTTTTGTTGCCATTTAATTTTTTTTTTAAACAATTAAAAAATATAGTTAATAGTTAATAGTTAAACCCTTTAAATAGTTGTAATAAAACACAATTTTGTATCCTATTAGTCTCTGAAAGCAGCCAGATAATACTAGTGACGGTCTCTAACAGTGTATTTGTTACTGTACTTTGGTATATTCTTCAAACACCTGCACTATAATCTGTTTTGGGAAACTTACTTTTTGAAACTTCACTTTAATTTAATATGTAATACCCTAGTTTTCAATCAGAAAAATCATGCCGTCCCTCACTAGTGAATGTGAATGTGTCGAAAGTGTTAAACGAGAACCTGTAGAAAGACCAAAGAATATCCCTGTGGTCCTGGTGTGTGTGTGTGTGTGTGTGTGTGTGTGTGTGTGTGTGTGTGTGTGTGTGTGTGTGTGTGTGTGTGTGTGTGTGTGTAAATGAGACAATAAAAACTTTTGTATGATGTGCAGAAAAAAGGAACACTGAATTACATCAGATATTAAAATAGAGTTCTCCTGGGTGAGTACTTTTTATACTTAAGTGCAATCAAAAGCAATAAGTGTCTTTTTATTCAAGTACAAATACAAAAGAGGTATGTTTATACTGGAGTGAAATTTAAGCAGTGGATTTGTACTTTTTTAAGTACAGGACTGATGCGCTTCATCCACTGGTTAATATCTTAGTAATGGAGATTCCTGAAAATATTCCCATGCACACAAACTGTGGTTTAAAAAATGAATTTTTTTTTCTTAGGGCTTCACAATAATATGCATATACCCAAGTCCTTAAATATAAAGATTTAGATTTTTAATGAAACTCACTCCTGAATTATGACATTTAGTACCTTTCTGTTCCATACGTGACACTAATAGTTACTAAACTGCAATAAAAAATGAAAAACGTCCTGTACTGTACCATAAAAAAGGTGTTAAATAAGAGAAGACCACACACAGACAGTAGAATACACACATGGCAGAACAACTGCACACAATATACAGACATGTGCATACACGCACACATGCATTCTCCAATAATTCTTGCAGCAATTACCTAAAGAGCATAATCGGAAACTTAGGAAAGAGAAATTAAATTGCTCTAAGCTTCACAGTCTATTATTAAAAAATGAGGTACGTCATACCTACACTGTCAGCCTGGGAAAAAAAATACATTAAAAGAAAATAGTGTAATATGTAAAAAAAAAAATAAAATATAAAACCCCATAATCCCTTTTTTCAAAACGGCACCCAGTGTAGACATTCAACATTAATAAATTCAGGGCACGCAATAAACTCTGCCTGGGTTTGGATATGAAAACATGATATTAAACTCGGTCAGAATCATACAGCGCTTTACTGACATTTAGGAAAAATATGCAAAAGAAGGAGTAGGAAAAACAGATGGAGGAAGAAGAGGGTAAAAACTCCCTGACAACCTGCAAAAGGCCCAGAGGAGTGCAACTGCCAAGATAAACTCCCCCTGAAAGCAGGTTCCCCAAGTCTAGGTGCTCTTTATCAGTTTTGCAGAGTCCAGAGAGTGCAGGCATGCATACACACTCACTCTTACACACACACACACACACACACACACACACACACACACGCTGGCAGAGAAAGACACTTCTGATGAGTGTTAAGTTACAGGAATGTGACTGAGGGAGGACATCTGGAGGAAGAGTGGTACTGAGGTAATGGGTAGGTGTGTGTGTGTGGGCTCAAGGGGAGTGAGACAGTGACATCGTAGTAAATAGACCTTGCAGAGAGTGTGTGTGTGTGTTGTCTTACCTTGGTAAAGAGTTGTACTGTCTCTGTGATTGTGTAAAGGCATCTCTGTCATCTTGTTTCTGTTTCTGCATCTGAACATCTACAGAAACCGAATGCCGTCCGGTCTGACTGTAACCTCCAGCATTCGCCTGTAGTGAAACACATGCAAAATGTTCTCCGTTATGGACTGAAGCTAAAGTGGGAAGCAACATAACACAAGCTTATCACACACGAGTTTCACACTGGCTAGCTTCACAGTCCCTGGTTCAACCAAGCTCAAGTTACTGTCTGTCTGGAGCTTTACATGCTCTTCCAGCATGGGTTCCCTGCTTAACTTTTTTGATTATTAACAACTGTTCACTTAATATCACATCGACCACTATAGTGTGCTGTTCAGGCAAGTCACATTTAAGTCATGGCCAGAAAGATTTATCTTCAAGAAATGGTACCAGGAATCATAGAGAAAGCTTATTTGAATATCATTGTCAACTTGCAGTGGAAGATTCTTCTCATCAACAGTGGAGAGGAGTATTTTTCTTGTTAAACAAAAACAACAAAGACAAAAATACATAAAGACAACCAACCTTTTTAAAAATTCTCTGACTAGCCTGAAAATTGTTTCAAAAGTTTTCATCCTGTCCAAAATCAGCACGCGTGAGAACAACTTCTGAAGTGTGTGGCCAGTTGTGTTTAATAAATATCAGATTCTCAGTGTAAATTAAACAGGAAATCTGAGGCTACTAGTGTGTTAGCACTGCTTTACATTAGCTACTGTAGCTTGCTAGCACGTGCTCTCAAATCATTAGCAAATAATAATAGCAAAGAGTAGCCTTGTAATAGAGTTAGCAAAGAAATCCCATGGAAGCGGGAGCTTTCACACACCATTAGTCGTTCCCCCAAATACAGTTCACCCCTGTGTGTATATTCCTAACCCTTGACCTTAACCCAGTGTGTTTGACTCTTAGTCATGTAAATGTCTGTTTCTGAGCGCTTAGGATTAGCATGCCGTGCAAGAAGACTGCTCTAATGAGTAACATTGTTATCACATGTCAGCATAATTATCTGTTTGTGCCTGGGCTAGTGTCAACTGGCCCGCAGATCCGATGATAATACTGCATTAATGTTTGCAGGAGAAGGAAAAAACAAGATGTCAGACGAAGGAAAGGGTCTCTGAAAAAAGTCTTTGTCTTTGGCGCACAGCTGTAAAAACAGTAAAGTCCTCGGTAGAGTCGGTTCCATTAAAACACAAGGAAATGAGGCAATTATATGTGTGTGTAATGAACGCAATAGTACAGAACCTCCTCTAGAAACAACATGTCTAGAAGATAAAGCAACTGCTATCAGACTTACTTAAGATTCCAGTGAAGCCGCAAGAATTAGATTTTTAAATGAGCCCTGAAAAAGGAAATATCTCCCAATCATACAGCCCGAGGACAGAAACCAGGAGAACGCACGAGGGTGTGAATTATGCTTAATATCCGTGTACGACTGTACACGTGTGTGTATTTCGTCAGTCACTAGAGACTATGCCATGTGGATGTTTTCTGATAAATGCCTTCAGGGAGTGATCAGTTGGAGTACATAACTGTATTAGCCGAGACAAAATCGGATTATTGCTTCTCTATGTGAAATACAACGCTTTATAAAAACACAGCATTTTCCCAAAGCACATTAAAAGTGGCACATGCCGTTTCTTATTTTCAGGCCAAAAAAAGAAAAGAACGTCGAGCTTCCTCCCACCACTTTCTCCCATTTAAATTCTTTTCCATCTTTAAAGATAAAGAAAACATCACAATACAACTCGTCCCATCTGTTCAAACACAAGCGCTCTTTGTCAGACAAAAGCTGTAATTGTGAAAAATCGTTTGCAGCGATTTAAAAAAGGGGACGCACGGAAGAGACGGCGTATAGGAGCTGAGTGGAAGCCAAGCACGGGATAATAGTTATGATTACCATGTGGGGCGACTTGAAGGCTTTAATATCAAAGCGAGGTCAGCAATCCGGGCGGATGAGAATCAAGACCTGCCCACATGAGAACTCCCTTTACACATCATAATGCCGTCCCTGCTCTGTTTACACAATGACTTCTAAAGGATTTTCTTTTGTATTCACAAACACATGGAGAGCATTTGTGTGCTAATGTTCCAGACTGAGGAATGACAGAATGAAAAAAGACTAGGAGAGTAAGAAGAGAGATAATGTATGTAAGCATGTTTTTAGATTTTAGCTTCTGCAGTACACAGGCATGGCTTTACTAAAATGTAGAGCTGTATTCAGCTGTAAACCCCTCAAATTCTTTCCTAATTTCAGCTTGGCCTATTCCCATTCCCAAAGCTGCTAATGATCTCCTATCACATGCCAGCTACCAGGAAAGAAGAAGCCTAACAAGTGTTTCCTCCAAAGGAATATCGAGGCAGCCAACCACATTTTCAGACTGTTATTCACCGTCTTACGCATACCTGAGCACACAGATGTGAACAGTTGGCTAGTGTTGCTGTGATTGACAGGGGAGAGAGTATGACACTCCTCCCACCCATGCACCACAGACAATTTAGCTCTCGTGGACCCCTGACCATAGATGGCTGCAGCATCGATTTCTGGATGATGAGGCAACACTTTTCGGTTTCACCACTCGGGAACATAATTGTGTAGTGATTTTTCATACTGAAATTACACACTGGTACTTACACATCAGATTTGAGTGCTGCTTGGAGAGTTCTATGGGATTTGTGCTTTGTGGCTTTGAGTTTCTTCTAATATAGACATAATCCAGCTGTAAATTCATTAAAACTTGTAATTTTAGCTCAGGCATAGATCAGTATTATGTCCACTGCCACTGTCTAACAGTTTGATGTAAGCAGAATGTCACACTGTTGTGAAATTCATGTTGTATACATTGTAAATACACCAAGCAACAATGAAATTTAGTTTGAGGGTAAGATTAATCGTTAATAAAAGTCTCCAAAAGCTTCTTAATCTCAAAGGCATTGCTTAACTTAAGGACAACATTTAATATGGACAAGTGAACCGTAAGCACTGCAGATGAGTACTTGGTCAGCTTATCCTTTTAATGGCAGGGTGTGGTGTGTGAAGAGGTGGCAGCTTAGTGGTCAAGACATTGGACTTTGCATCCGAAGGTCGTGAGTTCAAAACCGAGCCACATCGAGGTGCCATGCCTCGGCCCCTGAGCAAGGCCCTTAGCCCCATAGCTGCTCAGTTGCACAAATGAGATCAAATGTATGTCGCTCTGGGTTAAGGGCATCTGCCAAATGCCGTAAATGTAAAATTTTTATTTATTTTCTCTTCAAACAAAACATTGGCAACATTTATATAACGCATACACATTGTTATATTTTCATACATATATTCACAAAAATAATTTGGATTTGTTAATTCACTTTCTATCAGATATTAGAGCTTTTGCAGAACATACAATAGACTAGAAATGTTTTCTTTACACACATTCAGTCACACGTCTGACTGTGAGTCAATCAAAAAAGTCAAAAGAGCAAAGAGGGAAGTGTAAAAAGAGACAGTGGGATAGATTAAAGTGTAACATGGTGTATAAAGTATTGGTCTAGATCTGTCTAGAATATCCTAGATTAAAAAAACAGTGAAAGACAAAAAATTTAAATAGTAATGTAAGACAGGGTCAAATAAACAAGAGAGAGAGAGAATGAGAGGGATGGAAAGAGAGAAAGAGGAATGAATTGTGAGAGAGATAACCCGAGAGAGGAGCAGTGGAAGACCCGACTTGGTGATAACTCCACCCTTAAGCCTTCCCGCAGGCCCCATTTCATCAATTTATTAAGTGTAGCTTGACTCCATTTGCTGTAATGTCCATGCAGCTCTGTATGCAGGGCCTCAGCTCAGTGCAGGACAGCGTTCAGCTCTCGTCTGCCTGTGCGCTACACACAGCAGATTCGCACGTCCTCTCTCTCCAGCTGTCTCAGAATACTAAAAGCCCTCACACTTCACACAAGCCCTTGAATGCAGGAAAAAAACACACAGCATTGCTCTTGTGGAATTAAAAGCATGTTGTCCTCAGAGGTTGTAGCAGCTCCCGAGACGTCATGATTAATGCTCCGAGAGTGGCTAAATGTTGGAGCGCAGGGGGTCAGATATTCTGCAGTTCATTACATACTGATGGATAAATGCTTGTTGAGATGAACACATGAACTCATCTCATGAGCTGGATCTAATGCATGTTTTTGATAAATGTACCAAATGGGCCGTATGTTAATCTGGGTATGTTATACAGACAGGATAATAGCTAGCTCAACTTGGTGAGGCTTTTAACATCTGAAACCAGCTTCATTATTCTGTCCTGCATAGCAATATACAAGAAATAATTTATATTAGTGATATGCAGAAAGAAAACACCACATTGTAAAGCAAAACCTTTACAGCGTTACTCTTATTAAGTTTAAACACTAATGAAAAAACCTTAACTAGGGTTCGTGTTTAAGAATTGAATTCTGAATCGACATGAGTAATGGATGCTGTCCTTTCAAACTAAGATGGCATCCATTAGATGCAACATTCAGACTTACAACTGAGCAGGGGAGGGTTAAGGGCCTTGTGCAAGGGCCCAGCAGTGGCAGCTCAGTGGTGGTGGTATTTGCACATAATCTACATTACATTCATATTTAAGATTGAATTTTTACTGGGTATAAATCCTGAGCTAATTCACAGTTAAAAAGATGACATGGATAGGAGCAGACAGGAGGGATTTTTCGGTAGGCGTTCTCGTCACAAACACTGAAATCGTGAAGGTGAAACAAATAAATTACACTAAAGCTGTATGAGGTTATGGAAAATAAGAAAAATACAGGAAACGAGGGTTTATTTCAAAATCAGTAATGATCCCAACCAGCTTTAATGTGAAACTGATACACATATGAACAAGACGTTTTTGGAATTTGACTTCAAGTCAGAAAAAGGGGAGGTATAAATGCTAAACATCCCTCTCCAGGACATTTCTATACGTCCATATATCAGTTTTTACATAGTTACATTGAAGAGCTTGGCAGAAAAATGCTAAAATGTGTGTGTATAAAAGCGTGTATTCATTTATCCTTGGGCAAAACACTGATCTCCAAAGGTTAAAGCAGGTAAAGGAGGATTTCAGGAAAAGTTGGTTCTTTATGTTAAACACATGCACCCACAAAAACCTGGACGTAAACTATGAGCTGTGATTGAAGGAAAAACAAAGCAGATCTAATGTCTGAGCTCTGGAACAGGTTTGAGGCCGGCATCTGGCAGTGCAGAGATTCTCCAGTATGATTTACACTTATTTTTGTGTTCAGATAAAGGAGGTAAAAAAAATCAAGCCTTTAGGGTTTGGATAGAAAATAATAACCTACAAGGCAACTTAAAAAAAGTGTGTGTGTGTGTGTGTGTGTGTGTGTGTGTGTGTGTGTGTGTGTGTGTGAGTGTGTGTGAGAGAGAAATAGAGTATCAAGAATTCAAATACTGAGGCCTCAGGAACATTCAAAGTATGGAAAGCACAAGTGATGAACTATGTAAAGAATAGAACATGACAGGGTGACAGGGTGTGTTGTTATAGGAAAATAATCAGCAGTGAGGGAGTGTGATGTGATCCCACATGTAGATTTAATTTACTACAGAGCCTGGGTGTTTTACTCTTCGTTACTATATTCTTTTAGCACAGCAATCACAGCCAATGATGATATCCCAGCCAGTGGCTGTTTCCCCTTAACAGCCTCTCTTTTTTCTCTTATGAGATTAATAAATGGACAGTAATAGGCAGTCGTGGCTCAACAGTTATGGGTTAAAAAGGCTTGGGGGTTTGAGTTTTAACATCGCTACACTGCCACTGTTGGGCCCCTGAGCAAGGCTCTTAAACCTCTCTGCTTCAGGGGGGGTGTATCATAGACTGCACTCTGTCCTCTAACCTCTAACATGCTGGGAATAGAGTTTCACTGTGCTGTAATGTATATGTGATCAAATAAAGTGCTGCTAATGCGAAAATGTAGCTTGTCGTGTCACGTCGAAACTGAACTGAATGTTAACAAAATCAGAGCACTTTCTGTTCGAGTACTGTGACTGACACTGGAGACTCTTTATCTAAATGCAAAATACCATCTACATTCAACTATTACATATACTTTTACATTAGTTTATGTGAAACATTAGCCAATAAAGTTCATAGGCGATCGCATTGCATCAATCCCCCCGCTGTATCGCGGTTTGAATATCGTGCCCCCGGTTGGTTTATCGCGGAATTGCATTTGCCACATAACTAACTAACTAACTAACTAACTAACTAACTAACAGTTTAGCTGATTTTTCCCGTCTCTCGCGGAGTGGATGGAGTTTTCGGTTGAAATAATGACATTTATTAATAAAAATATAAATACTGTATTCTTGCACGTTTTCTGTGCGTGTTTAAAGCGCATTGGAGAATGATTTAATCAATAAAAAATAGCGTTTTTTTGATTATCTCGGGCGGTTTTGGAACGTACCCACCGCGATAAACGGGGGATTACTGTATTAGAAACCATGCAGCAAGAACTACGCCTGGTATAAAAAACACAAATGGAATCCAAACCAGACACCAATCAGTATCGAACACTCAGCAGTGCTGTGCTGTAAGTGTATATGAGGTGATTCTTTTTTGCTCATGCGGTTGTTATTGGGGTCATGGCCCAAATTTTTTATAATTCTCAGGGTGGTACCTGCTGTGTAGACAAAAAACTGTTTATTGGCATCGACATTAAAAACACTTTTTATAAATGATTATTTTCTCTTTGTTGATCATAATGTCATTAGCTATCCTCATGCAGCAGGCACGGGGACATGGAATGAAGTTAAACATAAAAAAGGGAACATTTTAAGGGTGTGGAAATAAGTTATGACATAATAGTTATGAAATTCAGGACTCTACACTGAGAAACATGATTGTTCAACAGTGCACATGTTTGTTCTGTTATTTTCTAAGACGATACATGTCTGGAGGTGTAGAGGTCATACTTTCACCGGAGTGATTAACGCTGACTTGGCTCTCACGTTTTGGAGTCTGCATCACCTCATGGCTGCATTTCAAAGGCAATAAATCATCAATGGGGAGGATTTTCATACGCCAAGTGCATTTACAGAGACTTTTTAACTGATTTAGATCGTTCCACAACCTCTGTTCACTTCCCGGGCCTCACACTGTCCTCACGCCAAGTGTTAAGTCCTTAGCGGTCGCTGCTATTACTTTCTGTATTTATTCACTGAACACTTCATCAGAAAGAACAGCATTGCAAGAACAAGTTGCTTGAGTTGAGAAATGTTGTCCTCTATGGAATTACATAACTATCAGGTTATTTCTAATCCAGCTTCAGTGTGCTGAGAACTTTTTGTTTTTAGTTTTAGAGCTAAAGATTTTATATTAATTTGTGAATCTACTTACTCATGGTCTCTTTTTTTTTCTTCTTCTTTTGAATGGCGGCGTGTTAACGACAGACTATTATTAAACTGCTCTTTGTTGTTTGGGTTATTTGCTTTCAGATACACTTATGAATCGTCTCCAGTTTGTTACCTTGTTATGACAGTTTTATGACACCATCCTGTCAGGCTTCTGACAGCATGCTTTGACAGTGAAGTGTTAAACTTAGCCCATCTCCTGCATCCTTTTATTTCTCTCTATATTTATGTGTCTCGCTCTTGTTCACTGTATTTTAATACCTTTAGTGGGTCTCCAGATAATACAGACTGCTGTTTAGGCTCTAAATCATTAATACTGTGTGTGGGGGATATTTAGGGCTCTAATTTTGCACTAGATGTAATTTTAAGTACAGTCAGCTTTACAGCACACACACACCTGTGCGAGCATGTACTGTGTACACACACACTCACAAAGCCCACACACAGATAAACATTATTTGACATGACTGTTTAAAGTTGTAATAACTGTTTGCAACCGACATCAATATTTCACAAAGCCGTTCACATTCCACCAGCTAGAACCAGCCTTTTTTTTTTTCTTTTTAATACAACAGAGTGATTCTCATCTCAGCACTTCAGCAAGTCACCAGCCTGTTACATAACCGACGGCGCCGAAGCAGTGTACATTACAATCAGAAAAGTTGCTTTACATCCACAAGCTGACTGCCGGAGCCTTGCTGCGATCACGCCGAGTGATGGAATCAAAAGCCTCGCTTCTCATTTCATCACCTGAAACCCATGTTGCACAGAATGAGCCGTCAAAGCCCCAAGCCACTAATAAAGCTGAACTCGGGGGAGAACCTAGATTTTATTACTTAGATTTTATTACTGCTTCATGGATACCTCCAGACTTACACCTACTGAAACTATTGGATGTCTTTAGGGCCAAATCATGTGTGTGTAAATCTAAGTAGTGCAGAAGTACTTCTACTTAGTATTAACATTTTCCTGCTGGACACATTGCAGTGCAGTATGGTACAGTTATAAATCCTGGTAAACGACTGTCATAAAATGGCACCCAAAAAGCAGAAGTGGAGATTGGGTGATTGTGATTATCAGCTATGTAGCAATAAAGATGCTCAGGAGTCTCAAATATTTTTCTGCTTGTCGACCTCACAGGGCATATTACAGAGCCTGGCCAGGTCTCTAAACAACTACACTGAATAAATAATGTCAATTCTAGTTTTTGAGCTAGCAGTGGTGTACTACTAGGCATATAAGATAATTCTCTATGTAGTAATAAAGGAAACTTTCTGGGGACCTTGACTTTATATAGTTTATGTGATCACAAAATTGTAATGTTAGTTCAACAGTGACAGAAATTGTCAGACAAACATTACACTACTGTGGAAGGTTTTTGTGCCATACTGTTCTGAGTAGGACAAAAATTTAATTTACGTTGTGGTTGCCTGGAAACCGGAGTGACTAGGCTAAAAAGTTAGACCCAAACCCAGACATTGGCAGCCAACTTCCTGTTTGTGCAATATAAAAAATAAAAAAAAAAGCACATGGACTGGAGCTTTAGTGTAAAGAGTTATACAGTATTTTGCCGTTCATTTGTTTATGTTCTGAACCATGTTGATTTCAGAAAGCTTCATGGTGCATGACCCTGCCTTGCATTCTGTGATTTACACCTTTTGCCTATTTTTTTATAGGTTTCAGATTCAGTTTTTTTTATGTTCTGCTCACACTCAGGATGATTCTTGAAATTTTGTTTTAAATTGTTTTTTTTTTCTAGATAATTCCATTTAACATGATCATTCTGGTTATGACTGTGACATTGAGTAAAAGACAGGAGGTGGAGCTGGAGGTAGCAGAGCTGAAGATATAAAGATTTTCGTTGGGAGTGACGAGGATGGACGAGATTAGAAATGAGTTTATTAGAGGGACAGCACATGTAGGATGTTTTGGGGACAAAGTGAGAGAGGCCTGATTGAGATAGTTTGGACATGTGCAGAGAAGGGACATGGGGTATTTCGGTAGAAGAATACTGAGGATGGAGCCACCAGGAAGGAGGAAAAGAGGAAGGCCAAAGAGGAGGTTTATGGATGTGGTGAGGGAAGACATGCAGGTAGTTGGTGTGAAAGAGGCAGATATAGAGGACAGAGAGGTATGGAGACGGATGATCCGCTGTGGCGACCCCTAATGGGAGCAGCCAAAAGAAGAAGATCATGATTCTGATTATTTATTTGGACCAATTAGTAGTCTGTAGTATTGCCAACTCCACCTACATTTCCCTTTTAGATGTTTATAGCAAGAAATCTCACCAGATTTTGCATGTGTACAGTCATTTGGAAAAGAAAACAACATCACAATGGAGAATCTGTTATTTTAGCATAACCTGATGTAGTGCCACTATTTGTCAGATGAATAACCTTTACTCAAGTCCATCCATCCAGCAATGAGAGCAGACAGACACTAGCTCATTCCTCTGGAAAATACAGGGTTCGCCCCTAACCTGCTACTAGGATTGAATCTGATGGAATGAACATGACTAGGAATATACGAAGCTACGATATTAAGACATTATAAGACATCATAAAAAAAATTACACTCAACTGTTGTGAACGCTTTTATTATCTGTCACTGATGTGATGAGGGGAAATTCGTTTCGAGCTGCTCCACGTGTTCTAGATAAATACGACAATTTTGGTGCTGAAGATTGAAAAAAGAAATGATTAAGCCTATGCGTTTTTTTTCTCCATCAGCAAAAGCCTCCCTGAGAAACTCTGCATGAAAGAGACACCTCTGAAATAATCTGTCCCTGTTGAACCATTTAGGATTTCAAGTCTATGAAGGAGCATGTGTCCAAGGGGTCAGTGAGCTGACCCCTAATTTAGGAAATAGTTCTATCCCTCAAGGTAATTAGGCTGTCATCTCTTCAAATCCCCATGTGCCTCGAACAGGAAGCTACAGGACAGATTTCCATGTCCGATTCAAGCCATTACAGTGCAAAAGATACACAGCTACATGACCTCTGATCCCTGGCTCGGTGTTCCCAGCCTCTTGAGTAGTGGATATTGTTTTAGCTTGGAGATAACATTAAAATAATGTCTAACCTCTAACCCTACATAGAAATGAAGCTTGTGAAACAGGGGCTTAGTGTTAAAAGATCCACCCATGAGTGTTGGACTGATGAATAAATGGGGTTTCTGGAGATTTGTAAATACACTGAAAATTGATTTCTGTAGACAAGTCTGGGGGTGTTACTGCTCCCCTCGTCCAAGTCTCAGGAGTCATGGTTCTTAAACGAAGTTTTTGCTATACAGAATGGAAAATAAATGCATTAGGTACTGCTGAGGTGCAACGTGACTGTACAGTGAGGTGTTTATTAGCTGAATGTGCAATGTCAGCAAACAATGAACAAGCCATATCATGTCTGTAATCATAGGTGTACGACACAGTTATTCCCAAAACACCTAATCAGACCAAAACTAAATGTACAAGATGATGTGTGTGCATGTCCTACTTACACCTATAATCCATAACAATCACGATGAGAAATGTTGTTAAAAGAAACTAGTCATGGCAGCCTGGGAACTTACCATTACCTCCTCTTATCTCATAGTGGCTTTCCATTTATTTAAAAATGCCATGCGTTTTATCCATTTATAGTTGCATGTACAGCATTGTCTTTGCACATGCATATTACACAATACCAAATTCGGTTCTTTTTTCTCTTTTAAATGGAATGAGATTAAAAACAGTTCAGCTTGTTATGTTTTACCAAGAAATGGCAACGCTCTCCATACTGTAGTGTTTTTTTCCCCCCATATTCCCTAATTATAAACACAGAAAACATCACCACATCGATAATTACACGTCTTTTTAATCTACTTATGTGCAGCCTCCTCCATACAAGTCCCTGTTTCTACAGGAATGATTATGCATTGCAACAAAAGCGCATTGCTACGTACCTGTAATTTGCTTGAATACTGTCAAAGCCTTTGTTTTAGAAAATTAATCACTCTGACCAGTCAGCTTTGAGAACTCAGCATCAACTCTGGTATAATAGTCTAATAGTTAATATCTAACCCACTGATATTTATATCTAATATTTCAAAAATATAATATTTAAGGCTACTATTTGATCTGAAAAAAGAAAGGGCTGTACCCAGATACAGTTAGTGTGCCAGATATGCCCTATGTACTAAAACAGTGTGAATGGATTAATGTACAGTCAGGAATTGGTGAGAATAAGTAAGTCTTTCTTACCCATGGCTGCTGTTGGAGGCTGTAAGTACGGGGTCGGTCATCAGGCTCCTCCTCCTGCTTGGCCTGCTGGAACTCCTGCCTCAGCCGTTGTATCCGGTCATGGTTGCTAGGCGCCAGTCTGTTGCTAGGGGAGAAGAAAGAGGGGAAAGAATTAAAGACGGTCGTACATCCTCATTTGTGCATGCCCTAATGTCATCGGCTGCACAGATTTTAAGTTGAGTGGAATAAGGTGCAGGCAGGGCAATCAATAAGTAGAGTAGCTTGCAGAAACAATAAACGAGATTATCTACTCCTTGCTTTGCCTTCTTTACCCTGGTGTATTAAAGCAGCACTAAACAGACTCGCCAGCCATCTGATTATTAGATCGTTTTGCTTACAGGGCACACATCATCATGTTACATACAATATAAATCTCTGTAGTGGATCACCTCTCTGTGGATCTTGAATGGGAGCATAAGGAAACGAATGCAAAAGGCAGATAATGTAAAGTTTGCTGTGGTTCATCAATAATGAGAAGATGGAAGGAGTGTGTGTAAATGCTAGTCTATACTAATTACCGTGTCACTGCACATATGAACAAACCCCATACAATAATCTGTAGAAGACATTCGTTTAAAAAAATGCAGGCATGATCATAAGTCTTCTGTTCAAATCAATATCGCTGCCATTCCTGACAGCATTTCCAGGATCTCAGGGAAGAGACAGTCAATGCATACTCCGAGTTCTTTGGGTCCTCCGAGGGCAGAGAAGTAGACAAAATATCTCATTGAAGGAGTCCCCAGTGAGCCATGTCCAGTGATACATGTGGCCCTTAAGGCTGCCTTTAGCAGGCACAAGGCCATCTCATCTTCCTGGAGCGCTCTAGCAACTCATTTGCATCCCTTTCATTCAGGGCTGCAAGAGTGCCCATCAGTACGGATCAATGCAGTTGCCTCTGTTAATCAAGCAATGTTTTTTATATGCACACAGACCACGATGGACAATACTCTCATTATGATAGGGCAGTCAGTAAGATAAATACTGATTTATACAGAAAGAGCGATGGAAAGCACAAAAAAAAAGAAAGCAAGCCATGTGGAACTGGTGAGAAGAATTTTCCTGCCATGGACCGGGTCCACATGTCGTGGAAGTGCCATTGCAAATCAATACGAAGTTCCTCTGATTGATCGAGCTTATCCTATGATGAAATATCACCACTCTGATAAGTAAGAGTGGTGTCTTCATGGATGCCTGGATCTACAGGGCAAGAGCGCTCACTGAACGGTTTGATAAGGATAAAAATGATATAATAATCTATTGCCATGGCCTTCAAACTCACCAGATATGAAGACCTATGAAAGATCTGTGTTCTATCCCTCCAGTGCAGTTAAAGAGACTTGTAAGTTTGGGATGAAAATCACAAAGACACTCAGTATGTCACTTTCCACCGATTTTGAGAGAGAAAGGAATACACAGAAAGTGCTTAGCTTTCTGATGAGATTTTGAAGAGTGACAGGACAAGGGACAGATGAGGATGTGGCCTGGTCACAGGGCTGCCATCACCGCTGCTGCATCATTTAAATGTCCAAGTGTTCTGTGCCTAAATGTGCCCATAATTGTAGACTGCAGTTAGAAGCGGACCACTGATGATAATGGTCGCTCACACATGCTTGCCAATCAGGCTTCATTAAAACGCAACTAAATCACCGCCCATAAAGGACCAATGGACCTGAATGAGAACGGCGGAGACATCATGGTGGAACATCCCAGTTCTGTTGTTCTAGGAGGCCATTAAAATCAATTGTATTATCCATAGCCCATTTAATTCCCCATTCCTATATGCATATGTAGTCTTGGAAGAGCTCAAAGGCCGTTACGTTCATTTGTGAGGCAGTAGAAGTGAAGCTCTATAAATGAAATGGGTCATTAGTTTCAATGGTGTGGGCTTTTGTGTCTAACCCAGGCCATTTTGGATGAATGAATGTCTGTATGACTTCTTCCTAATAATAAAGATTTCTTTTAACCACTAATGCTTGGCATGGTAACAAAACCACCTTCTTTTTTTACTAATCCTGAATAAAACAAACATGTCACCAGCAATAATTTTCTTCCTTCATTTCTCCCAAATACATTTTAGAGACTGCACATAGATTAAACAGGTATGAAATTAATATTTCAGCATAGTCACAGATACTGAGGGACACTTTCATTTGTACTGTCAGGAGAAAATTTAATTAATTTAAATGTGACTTACTGGGATGATACCCAGTACAAACTCTGACCATTAAAGCGATAGCAGTGAGGAAACAACAGGAAAGAAAAAAGCTTCATATCTGGAAATGAAGGAGCTGTGATTGGCTGAGGTGCAAATAACTCAAAACCTAAATTGAACCAGAAAAAAAGATGGCTATAAAATTCAACAATAAAGAGGCTTTCGTTGAATTTGACCGTAATCTGAATATACCAAGTGTCAATCTGACCACACACACTACATGCTGTGCCATTTAATTCCTGCCATTTAATGTCATTCAAACTAGAATGTTCCTTTTCTATGAGAATCAAGCATCTTATCATCTGAAAAAGTCAAAATGTAGGCCAAGGCACAAAAGGGGAAAAGGTCTCAATTTGCTAATGGATGTTTTTGCCACTAAATTGACAGATTGGATCGAGAGGTTGTTGGCGTCTTGGTAGATCCACTCATTTGTTGCCATTTGCGGACCTGCGTCAGCTGCGTCTTTTCTAAAAAGCAATGAATTCCTGTGAAAAATAAGCAACAAATCACTCGGTCATTACCACGCATCTGCGAGGGGGGAATTAATTTGGCCATTAGCTCTCGTAAAAACGTGTGATTACACATTTCTGTCGGTGGCATCGTGCCTGGTGTCCACGCTCGCAGCGAGAAAAGAAATGTTAACAAGGTTTGATCGGCGCAGAGTAAATGAACAACAAACAAGGCCTGTGAAGAGGAAATGAGTGAGAGAGTGGGAGGATTCAGAGGACAGCAGTCCCAGCTTTTGTTCATGTCAACCTGATTTTGCACTAGGAGCCTTGATTGTGTTTGAAGCTAAGGGGATTGATGTGAGACTGGTGCTGGAATCATCAAAGAGCCATTTGATTGGATTAAAGCTGAAGGTTTTCCAGGAAAGGGAGGGAAAGACTCAACTGACACACCTCCATCATTTTACCGACATGCCAGTCTAGTCTGTGCTTTATGAATCCTCCTGTCCATCCATTAGCAGATAGACAAGGAAGAGTCAGAAAGGTGCCATTATCTTAATCCTCCTGCCCTGCAGCAGCCGTCTCTTCTCAAACCACTGGCTCCAAAACAAACAGCAAAGAGGCAGTGGTTAATGCTTCTTTTTGACCCTGGAAAGGTCAAACTGTCCATAAGCCACTGAGAATAGAAGGCTGCTGACCACCTGAGCTCAGAGATGAGCACAGTCATGGGGACTATAAACCAGTCACAGCTGGTATCCACACTGACTCAAAAGACCTTCAGCAGCTCATATTTATTTATTTGAAATTGAAGAGCAGTCTTTTACAACCTTCTAGTATACGAGTTTCTGTATACGCAGCAACAAGCACAAAGAGCTGACAAGACCATCAACTAATTAAAATTTGAAAAAAATACTAAGGATTTGAAGAAATAGAAAATGCGCTGGATCAAGGGGCTTGTCTTCATGGGTGGGGTCGGGGACTAAAGAGAGGGGATAAAAGCAGTTCAAAGAACTTGGTGCTATCTGATGTGCTGGAGGGAATTCATTTTCAACCCCATCCACCGCAGTGCGGTTCAAAGACGGATGCCTTTTCCTTTAAACAGGAAAAAGCGCTTTTTTAAACTTCTCAAAAACAGTTTATATACTGCTTAAGTGTATAATCTCATCTGAATGCACGACTTTACTTTTCTACACACGCAGAATGATTTACAATCCCAATATCTGGTTTCAACCCAGAAGAGCATGCGTTCCTGAGGCTGGTACCTTCATCATGTCAAGAGGTTTCTTCCTAGCCATTGCCACCACTGGCATTGGTAAAGTTTAAATAAAATCGCTACACAAACAAAATGTAATCAAGCTTTTAAAAAAACCCTGAAAAAATAAACAAAAGCATATTCACAATTTAGTATAAGAACTCCAATGATCAGAGAAGAAAAACAGTGCCAAGAGGCAGTAGGAGTCGTACCAGCCTCTCCACAGCCCTCATACATAAACCAGATGGATCCTCCCATCTGGCTGACCGATACTATAAATACCTCAACATCATGACACAAGATCAGTCTTTTTGATCATGAAATATCAGGTGTCTCCCAGATTATAAATACCTTCGGGAATACATCAACATCAGCGAACAGACCAGGTAAACAAAAGCTCACAGAGGCTGGCAGCAATTTGCATCAATAAAACGCAGGCAATTAGAACAAATGCAGTCATCTTCGCCGTTCCCTCTGCTCTGGACATCGGCACCGGAGGAGGAAAATGAGCGAGGGCTGGGGGGAAAAAAACGGACAGCTCTGCCTGTTTATGCATTGGATTAAAAGGTCAAATCACATGAAAGCTGAAACCAGAATAGAGGCTGCACGACTGTGCTGTGTAAGAGACCGACACGCTTTTCCGTGTAGGAACCCTCTGTTTTTTATCCCGGCTTCTGATGTTTAAATGCAGCCCGGGCGCTAAAACAGGCTGACAGTAAGGCAATTAAAGGCGGAGGGTGATAAAACATCCATATGCCACAGCATTTAACGAGCCAACAGGTTCATTCTCCCAGCACAATGAGAATCACTCAATATCTGTCTTGTGCTCACTGACTGAAAGGTCAGTTTACAATTGCTTGTACCCCTCCCCTTTTCCATTCATTCTCTCTCTATTTCTGTCTCCCACCATCCTTTTTCCTTCTCCCTCTACCACCCTGTTCTTTCTCTATCTTGTCTTCCCGAATAACACCTCTTGTCTGTTTACTTCCTAGGCCTCCGAAAGCAATTTCTCCTGCGACGGAATGTTATCGTGGCAGATTAAATGCTGCGAAATCTTGTGTGACACTCACTTGCTCTCGCACATACTGTAGGAAAGCAGATGTGGCAGCACACTGATAATGTTGTATTGAGAAGGCCCTCATCATCAGAGGAAACAATAGAGGCATGAACTCGCCGAATCCCCGAGATGGAAAGAGACTGTTATTATAGACTCTGCACACAGGGCTTGCTGATGGAAGAATTTCACAGAAGTGAGCTTAAGAAATTGGAAACTAACACCAAAACTGTTACTTCTAGTGCTATTGGATGCATGAGCTGCGTGTAGCTGGGACATGATTAGCTCTGTGATGTAGATTTGATTAGACAGGTGTAGGAAATTTTTTTGAAGGACAATTTCATGGTAAGTGAATAGAGCTGTGATGCATCTCAGCCTTGCAAAGCGTTAAACAGATGAAATCCCAGGACGCCCATCAATACGACCATTTCAGATATAAAATGCTTGTTTTTTTTCCTGCTCATGGAGGTGGATAATAGAGGAAAAGATACTACAGGTGTACAGGTGAGAAATCCAGAGAGCTGGACGGACTCGAGGACTAAACCGGTTTTGCATCACTCTCTTTACCCCAGCACTATTTAGTGTGGGTGATTAGGAAAGTGTTATATAATGTAAACCCCAAACCCCCCCCCCACACACACACACACACCATGTTAAATCTGTAATTACCACACAATCAGCTAAAACAATTAATTCAGATATTTAAACAGCAGGTAGGTAAGCCAAATCAATATCAACAGCTTCATTGTTTTCTAAAAATCATTCGGAAAAAAATGTGTTCTTTACTATCAGATAAAAATTCCATCATCTCTTGCTCATCATGTCCTCTAAAGCTACATAGGGAGGGTGAGGTGAAGCCTTGCCTGGTCTACAGCCATATTGCATCAACTCAAAAGCTTAAGTCATATTAATTCGACACCCTGTAGACTTTCATTTTCCATCAAAGCCTGTTATATCTGCAGGATAGCAGCGAGTCTCTCTCTTTCTCTCTTATACATGAACGCACACACGCAGCACGATTAAATCTAAATTACTCCTGGTCATTTTCAGAGACCCAGATAAAACCAGTTCATGATAAGGTTTGCTCTTTTTTCTCTTATCGTCACAGGAAATCAACACGCATTCACCACTCTGCTGAAGTTAGGACTCAATCAGACTTGACAAAGAGTCTGTTTGACCTCACGCCACTATTCTGTAAGACTTTACATCATTCAATATATAAATATATACATATTTTTGGACTGACATGATTGGTTATCTATAAATCTGGTGTTGTCATTTTTTCCCTCCTCGGTTGTGTCTGTCTGTCTTACTGTATCTGTCGATCTAGATCCTTCTGCTTATCTGTTTCCCCCCGCCTCAGTTTTAGCTCTTCTCTTTTAGGACCAATGGCCATGAGCCATAAAAGTCTTGTTTTTGTATTGAGTGAGTGACAGCTGCAACTCAGACAACAGAGGGCTGATAATCCGCCTGGTTTACTGTTCCCTGAATTCATTCATGGCTCATGTGACTGATGCCTCGCTGTGCCCTTTCCAACCCTAGCCAAGTGCCCACTCTCCCATAGATACTCACTAATAAGCCACCCTGCTGGGGATGAAAGACAGGTTTTTGTTTCTCTCGTTCTGTTCCATCTTCCGTCACCATGGCCTCTGGCACCCTGTTCACAGACCCGTGAGGCGTGACAAAAGGAGCAGGGGGCACGATTAGGAAGCCCACGGTCTCCTGGGTAAGAGTGAGGGTGCTTCAGGAGTGAGGGAGGGAGCTCCTCTAGAGCATCTTGACCCATTCTATTCTCACAAACACACAGGCGTGGAAACACAGACACACTCAGACATGCCTCCCTCTCTTTGTAGGAGCTCTTGTGGAGAATAAGGAGGAGAGAGGATAATAAAGGCTGTGGAACATGAAGCCTCTCTAACCTCTTGAATACAGACAGGAGCGAATGCAAAAGCACACTTCCATCGCTCTGCAGAGCCTCCTGAGACCACTAACTATTCATCCTGGTGTCTACATCACACCCCTGACCATCAGTCTCTTACTCTCTCCCTCTCTAACTTTTTTCCATTTCTTTTTGGACTAAGAGATCCTCACTCTCTCTCTCTCTCAGTCATCCCTTCTTTTCTCATATCAGCTCTTTGTCTTGCTAAGAAGTGTGAATAAATCCCACAGCTGTTTCTTCTCCCTGTATCAAAGAATCCACACATCTTTTTTGTCTTACCAATAATCTTCCACAGCTTGCCTGTGGTATTCTCATGCACACTTACAGGAGGAAGTTTTCCCAGGTAGTTTGAATGATTCATTATTCCCAGAAAATATTAGCTGATGCCATGGTTCCAATAAGCATCCTACGGTTAAAATAAAACAACGTTCACATGGACACAAGGAGAAAATTACCACAGAATCACATGAAGCAAATGGTGGAAAGGAAAAACTACAGAATTAATTTTTTTTCTTTTTTTTCTAATGAACAAGCCAAGCTGGTGCACATATTTTCTATTTCTGCCAGCACTTTAATATATTTACAACTGAGGAATAAATCAATCCACAGTGCAAAATCGACTTTTACAGTATTTCTAGAGTTAAATTATGAGAAAGCAAATGAAAATAGCGTCATACAAAAATATCTACAGCATTTTTGAAAAGAAAAAAAAAAGTCTAGAGTCAGCCATTCCAGTAAACGGCAATAATGCAAAGCTCATCTTAGTCTTGGATTAATTATTAAACCTTTGCACTCCATCTCCCCCCTCCCACGCTAATGTTGTGTATTTATTGCCTGGGAGATTAAGGGGCTGCACTCTTTCATACACAGTGCTTGGCTGCTGTCCATGAAGATGCAATAGGATGTACGCTAAAGCACAACTAACTCATGCTGATGGATCCAAGCACACAGCTTCAGGTAAAACTCCGTGAATAACTGTAGAAAACTTAGTCATTCTCCTGAATCAAATTAAGACTGTATTGCCTTCGAAGTTTTGCTGTCCGACAAAACATTGCTCTCCATTTCCCTCTGAAAACGTGCTAAATAGGAGTAAAGCCATTAGCTGAGATTCTACTAGAAATACAAAAGCAGCGTTCATCCTTGCAGTCTGTTCAGTTGGACATGGTCTTGGTTATGAACAGGGTTTTGGCAGGTTTTACAAAGTCAAATGTAAGACTTTTTAAGACCAATAGGAATGAAATTTAAGATGCACACACACGAATAGAATCCTAAATTCTTTAAAGCTGATTTAAGACGATGTCCATTGTGAAAAGCACTCTAGAAATAAATTGACTTGACTACGTTGTTAGCTACTGGCCTTAACCAAGCCCTAAATACGTTTTTTTTTTAAGACAAACATGCTAAACTTGAACTTTCCACAGCTGAAAAATAAAATAAATGTTACGTCTGTGGTACAGTCCAAAAGAGATTCGCTCCAATAACAGAATAACAGAAAATAACTGATTGGCTGGTGCATGTTGGTCTCATTTGTAGTTGTAATACAGCAAATTATATTAGCGACTAGCGAAAGAAAGAACTACAACACTACAAAAGTCCTGTGGGAGCATTTTAATGAGTATTAGAGTTCAAATTAAGACATGTTTAAAATCATTTAAGATCTAGAACAGCAAATATAAGACTTTTTAAGCCCTAAAATTTTAATTTTAGACTTTTAAACTCTAAAAAGTCTTAAAAAAATAATAACATTGTGTGATGTCAAAAGAAAAGAGCGGATGTTTACAAATCTAGAACAAGAAGTCTCCTTTCCCAAAGAGTCATCATATCATTGATTGAGGTTGTCTAAATGCTTTGAGGAAATTTATTTTTTTTAATGTTCATAATTAGCCTTAGATTGTGCAGATTTAATATATGAGAACATTTTGAATATGAGACACCAGTCAGAACCAGGATCTCAGCATTGCTGTGGTATGAGCTAAGACATCAGGACAAGCCGGGCAAAAAAAAAAAAAGTGGCACAACACACAGTGAAAACTTTCTCTGGGGCCAAGTTCAGTCAATTACAAGCTCATTATTTACTGCTGGGAGGTGAGAGCTGGACTGGCCTGACTGACAGCGACAGCCTCCACAAAGAAAGAGGGCAGGCTTGAAGCGAAGCCACATTAATCCTCCCTCATTGATTAGCAGCCGCTTGCAATCCGAGTGTAAGGGAAAAGAAAAACAACAGTAGCAGTGATGTTTAATATATTCAAGAAAGACACAGAGGATTATCTGGAGGTCACCTCTGTTTTTTTGCAGGGCAGGACAGAGGACAAAGATGCAGTCAAAGTGTGAATATCCGCTTGCCATCCAGAAGGCATGTAACGGCGAAATGTAAACTGTGGCTGGAATTAGCATAATTAGCATGGCTATGAAAGAATTCCAAGCGTGTAGGAATTTAGGCTTGAGGCTTGAGAGTGTATGATTACAGAAATGCATCATTAAAGGTAGAGGTCAGATATTTTTACTCCTCGGATTGTCGGAGCCGTCAATAAAACAGCTGCGGAAAAACTCTGGTCTCTTCAGTGTCCCAGGAGGAATAAAAACAGACAAAGCCATACTACCAATCATGAAAGAGTTTGACATATTTACATAACATTTATGGCATTTAGGAGACACCCTTATCCAGTGGATCCTTATCCAAAATGCTCTGAGAGGAATTAGAGCACACTTTGTTTTTTTGTTTTTTTTTAAACGAGAAAAAGTGCTAGTTTTAGTCTTTCAGCAAGAAACACATGCTTAAATTGTTAAAATTAGAAATAGATATGAATTGTTATGAGAGAGTGGATTTTGTTTTGTAGAAACTTACCACAGACTCCTATATGATGTTGGCTTGTGGGTGGGGTTAAAGTAAGAACTGTACTACTTTTTTTTCAATATTAGAACATCCAGCATTTCCCAAAAATATGTGACTGTACTATTAAGCCCCCCACCACTGGTAAGAAGTGGATGGGGGAGACATTTCCATAAGATCAGAGCAGCAGCTTCGGAATATGGCGATGAGTGCAGACTTGAAGAAGCCAGTAAGTTTGTGTGCGAGAGCTAAAAGCCAAGATACCATGCCCAAAAGAGTAACTAGAAAAGAACATATGCCAAATCTGTGCCAATTAAACACCAGGTAAATGAGGAGAAAAAACTGGGTTAATGGCTTTACTGAGCCTTGAATGGCATGACAAAAAAGAGCAAAGAAGGATGAGCATAGCATCGTAACATCAGCCACACTGACTATAAAGATTGCAGCATATAAGGCAGATCGCTTCTCAATGTCCCATCTGTATTGTCCCTATATTAAATAACCTTTTTTTTTGTCCAACACACACAAGCACACAGTAAGTGATGACAGCCCCGGCAATGCTTCTGGTCGAGAGCAGGCGACATGGTGCTTTAACCACATCAGCCTCCAGCTGTTCCTATGGAGCTCATCAAAATTCCACCTGACTCACACCGAAGAGTCTCTAATATGCTGAACACCGCCAGACGAACACACTTGCTCTCAGAGGAACATGATCCAGGCAGACGCAAAACTAAATGAAAAACCAGAAACGCTTACAAAGAAAATAAGAGTACAAAACAGAGACTAGATTTGTTCTACCGAGAGACGGCGCCGTATAAGAGGCCTCTGTGTATGTGGGGATAAACACACACACACACACACACACACACACACACACACACACACACACACACACACACAAAGTTCTCACTTTCTCATCTCAAGTGGCAATATTTCACTATCGCTGAAAGCATGAATGAGCTTTAGATGTAGATTTACGCCTGCCCGACACCCGTCGAGCGACACCAGGGACCAGATGAAAGGTCATATTTCATCTCCTCTGACACACACAATAATCAGACTCCAGTTAGCAATTATGCTGCACTTAATGCAAATAGATGGGCACGGGAATCAGCATATGAATGGAAAGAGTGGGGCACGTTGCTTGCACTCGCTCATTACACACACAGTTGACCTCGCACACACTCCCCACACAGGCCTTCCAGACTTCCCCCAATGATGAAGAGGCAGAGTTTGGGCAGATGTTTGGAGATGTGGGCATGCCATGCTTCTGCCAACAATCTCCACCCACATGACATCTGCTGCATGATTCAGGTGAGATGAGAGGAGAAATCTGTTGAAGCGATTCCGCAGCCTGGGTGTCCTCAGACAGGTTTACATTACAGAGCTGTACGAAAAGTGGATTATAGCGTTACAGTGAGCGGTAATAAGTAATCTGTACAAATAAATAAAAATTAAATAAACACAAAAACACATGGTTTAATAAATTCTAGGGAATGATGAGAACAGAGACAATGGCTTCTACAGGTAACCAACCTTCTGAACACTGTTTATATCTTTAGAATTTTTATGTCTGGGGTTCCTTTCAATCAATTTTGATGTTCTGTGAGCCAAGATGGATTGAAGCCAAAAAAAATAAATAAATAAAAAAAGAAAGAAAGAAAAAAACACAAGATATTTCTGGCTGTAAAATTATTAATGACCCAAAAGTGAATGAATTATCGGTGTATTTTACATACTGCATAGCTGCGTATTACACGTACTACACACAGTATGCCATCTCAAACACAGGCACTGCTAGCAGAAGGCAGGGTAAATGTGTGTGGGCTTTATACCTCTGCCTTATGTAAAGTTTGACGATAGAATACGACATTATGTGTGCATGTGAAAACAGAAAAAGCAGCCATGTGCGTACCAAGATGTTAGCGCTGACTCAGCTATGACTATACGACTCGGGGTCTGTGGCGTGCTACGGTTTGTGTGTGCTTAAAGAAATCTGACTCATACATGTATTTATGATTGTGGCTGTATTTGGAAAGTGTGAATCTGTATATTTACAATACACAGGATGTGCATGTGTCTGTTTTTGCCTTTCCTAGACATTACTGATTTAGGAGCAGGAATCCTCTTCAGGGACTTGGCTAAAAGGAAGGCAAGAGTTCAGGGATCATGACCTTTTATAATGGCCACACATTTGGATGAACAAAAAGCCCTGGCCTTAGGCATCATTTCAATTACATTATCAATGTTGGGTCAAAATCAATGGGTGGGTCAGCGAGCTGGCGTATGGAGACAGATGGGAAAACAAAAGGGAACCTAAAAAGCCTCATTTCACAGAAAGAGCCTAGCAGAGAAGATCAGCTCGGTTCATGGCTAATACTTATTGACCCGTAATTTACCTTCCCAACTCTGCCTGCTGCTTTGCCAAGCAAAAATGTCTGCTTCTATAACAAGGAAATGACTGAATTATGAATGGCGGCTTATTAATGTCTGTTCTGATTTAGACCGTATGACTCAGCACTTAAGTGCCCTGGACTGACAAGTGAGGAGCCTGAAGAGGGATAACAACAGAGACAGAGTGAATGAGAGACGTCAAATTGAACGTTGTCGTACGTTCATATTAATATCATTTCTATAAAGCCTGGCCTAGCATGTCTGATGTCACACACATGAACTATAGTGGCACGTGCTCTCTTTTCTAATGAAGAGAAAGCTAGGAAATGCACAATGCTGTTTAGAGCACAATAATGCATGTAGAAGTAGTATGTAGGGTTAATTTCTGACCACATTAATCACCCATACCACCATGCAATCTATCAATCTTACAAAAAGTGCTGAGCACAGACTCCATCTACAGGATTATATTTCTGATAAGAAGCACCAACAATGCAATGAATGCACCAGCACTACCTGACAATTCGCAAAATACAGTAGTGGCTCACTTCTATTAATGCACACAGAGTAACACTGTATAACAGATGCTGGACGGTTCTCATATGATAGACTTCTTTTGGAAATCTGTTTTGGGTTTTTGGAAAACCCTTTTTGTTACCTGGAAAGTATTTGACACGTTTTACAAATTAGAGCATACTAAATGCCCTAAGACAAATTAGGAGCCTAATCATTCCACCTCCTCACCAGAATCCATCATTTCAGAAAACCTAACCAATCTGCCAAGAGAAAAGCAATGCTAAAAGCAATGTTCAGTAACGCTCTCAAACAAGTGTTCGCTCAATGAGAGACAACAGAATGGCTTCCTGCCAACATCAATTGCTCCATATGGATGAGCACATTATAAGCTGAATCGAGAGTAAAAAAACTCCCTATACATGTTTATCGTTAGCACACAGCCATTTCTGTAGAAGGCCAGCGATTAGAGGAAACATTGCTTTGGGAGAACAAGATCACATGGCCTTTCCTCAGGCCATTCAACATTAGTTCTAAAGAAGGATGAAAAGCTGTGAGAGAGACAGTTCCCTGCCTGCCCCAGACAGCAAGAGGAAAATTAGGTCAAATTGTGACACTGAAGGAGAGAAAAAAAAGATAAAGAAATAGAAAAAAAGTAAATGATAATGTAAAAAAACAAAAACAAAAACAAGATATATAGAATCCTAATAGCTTCATCCTAATAGCTTCATCCTATAGCGAAGAAACCGGGTCCATAGTTCAAACAGCAATTAAAAATATCATGAGCATATAAATTTTAATGGAATTTTAATTACAAATCTATTGTAATTGGTGTATTTTGCAACACACTGAACTTTGAAACAAATTTGTTCTTTGGCCATTTGCACAACGGCACGGCATCGGCTAATGAAAAGGCAATCATTTATTCTTTCAATTTTCAGTAACTACTATTAGATGGAGTCCATTTCAATCTTGGGAACGCAAAGATCTCAAATGCTATTTTTACTGATATCGACAACATTCTATATTAATTATATGACCTTACTAAAATGAGGAAAGCGGTGGCAGTCATAACACAGGATTAGCTAAATTAATGTCTGATAAGATATTTAGAAGATCTAGTGATAGCTTTAAAGCAGAATGAGAGCTGATATTTCTCTTCGCTAACGCTTCCCTGTTCACGCAACGATATCTTTAGCCATTAAGGCTGAGTCATAATTAAATTAATAACTGCACCAAAATGGAGGCACATCTGGTCCCAGCCCTGGTCCTGGTGATGTAAATTGGAATGACTGTGGTTTTAGTTTATGGTTCTACTTCTGTTTTCCAATGCCCTTGGAACTATTAAGGAGGAACTGATGTCAGTTATTGAGAATGTGGCTAACTGGTAAAACATTCTTCTAGCACAAGTGTTTCCTGTGTGTCACTGCTAGACGTAACCACGGATCACATGTAATCGTTTCGCTGTTGGAATCACAATTAAATTATTATTTGAATGGTTTATACTGTGGAGTGGAAAAGCTAAACATGCAGACTTTAACTTTCATCTTTAAACATTTTTGGACATTTGAGTTCTTCTGAAACATATGAAAGACAGAAAGAGTGAGACAAAAAAGTAACAATAAAGCATTATTCCACCTCTTCATTGAACTTATTTCATTAAGTCTCTACACTCTGATTCAATGCTTCTGAACCCTGATCAAGTTCCATACTACTGTTCCAGTGTTCAGTATCGATAGGAAGATCGGATCATTTTAGTGACTTGGTTCTTTGAATTTCGTTCATCAAAATAAATGAATTTCTTTTTTTTTTTTTTTTTTTAGTTCATTTCATTGCTTTGATCAGAGATTAAATAATGTCACATTTTTATTAAGCAGATCCCCCAACATACACAAACTTTGACTGATGAAATAAAAATGCTAAGGACCAATTATGCTAAACATAATAAGTAGCTCACCTCTCATATCTTCTGGTCCGTGTCATTAGTTCTTGTGTCATGTGACTCCCAGAACTATTGTCAAAATATGGCAAGATTCGGACCAAAAAAAAAAAAAGACAAACAGACAGATCTATTGCATTGTGTATCGTCTATGGGAATCACGTAACAAAAGAACAAACAACTCAGACCAGAGGACCCATGAGATGAACTACTCCATTTTGTTTCCTGTATAATCCACTGCATAGCGTCTATGGAAGTCACGTGACAAAAGAACAAATGGTTCGGACTAGCGATGTCAAAAGGTAAACTACTTCATTCTGTTGCCTGTACCTGCAGAAATTTCGCGATTGCTTTGCTCATGCGCGTTCAGTAGAAAATAAACGAATCACTGTTTGAGACTACTTGTTCTACTGAGTCACATGAAAGACAGTGTTCAGATAGCTAGCAAAATGGTTAAACACCCTGCTCACATTCAGGCCACATACTTTGCCCATATCTCTGTCTCATTTGCTTCAAACTAATTTGTCCATGTTACTCACACTATGTCGAGTTACATAACATTCAAACACTCAAAAAGCCAAATCCACCCACACACACAGCTAGCTATCACAGCTCTTTAGCTTGAGCTCTGTTTACAAGTTTTAGGCCATGGCTCACTAGTCGTACTGGAATAAGCATTTGGGGAGCTGAATGAGGACAGAAAGAACCTAATGTGTCTTTTATTGTCTGGATAAAATATTCATGCTTGCTAAAACGGCTCGACTTGGCAGCAGTGACCAGACCTCACTTACAGACAATAAACCATGACAGTGAGTGTGATGGCCACAACGACAGGGTAGAGAAAGGAGCTCATTCGACTTTTGACCTCCTTCCACTTACCCAGCCCAGAAACTGGGGAGGATTAACACACCAGCTCACACACTGACACTCTACATTAAGACCACACAACAACCGTGACTCCTCCACCAGATGGCCAGTGAATAGCCTTTAGCAAATATACACCGAGGTTGTGTATGTGCTTGGAGCAGAGAAGCTTGTGTGAGGACAAAGACATGTGTTAGGATTTTTTAATTAAGACTTTGTGTTTGCAAAGCATCCAAGACCTGCAGAACAATGGCGTGAGTTTACTGGTAATGCTAAACCTACCGAGATAACAAATCCCAGGTGAGTGACAGAACAGGCATTGGGGCGCAGGGATGGTGAACCTATCACAGTGACAGTGTGGAAATTGGATACTGAAAGTAATAGAGTGGTTTAGATGAGAGGGGCAGGGTCCAAAAAAAAGCTTGTGCTAAGGCTATTAATAAGTTTACTTTTTAAAGTTAAGTACTACTTTTATGCTAACAAGTGAAAATATCTGAAACACTTCGATTTTTCAAATCAATCCTATTATGGAAAAAAACACCAAGGTAAAAACATTGCAATCACAAAATGAGTCAGAATGTCTAGAAATAGGTTTAATAATATTAATCACAATAATAAGAACTAACAATATTTATGAGGAATAAAATCAAGACGTGAGCTACCGCAAGGAAATAAACATGCTGTTGTGTGGTAAGATGCATAGCAACAGCCCAGAGGTCATTATTTTACTCACTCATTATATTTACTGTAACTTGGTAGCACTTTTAACATTGTCCCAAAGCTGCTTTGATATATAGAAATATATAGATTACAAATATACATTTTAGCATCATAAGTTAAAGGAGGAAATACTCCCTGAGATGGCATGAGGAAGAAACTTTGAATGAATCCAGACTCATTTGGGTGACACCAAATGTTTATTAATTATAGTTCCATCATTAAATCACTGATGGGCACAGATCTGTTCATGGCAATTGTAGCCCTAAGCCACTGTAGCAAACTGTTTATATTATAATCCAAATCTATCTTCATGGTTTGAGTTTAACCCTCCATAGTAACTTCATGTATCTTTACTCTGTTCTCATGAACCATCCTCAGCTGCAGGGACTTGCTTCGAACTTAACTACTTCATACAGAAGTATGGAGCGAGGAAGAATGAGGCAATATTAAATTACCTCATATTTTAACATGATTTTAACATTTAAAAGTTTCTCTTTACACTTTTAGAGCACATCAGTTACTTTCTTTTCATTTCAATAACCAAACATGCACTTTCTTGTGTAACTGTTACTTAATGCTTTACCTCAAAAGAATACAAATTGCTGTCACTGGAAACTCCTTCCAGAAATGCTTAATAACAGACTCCACAGAGAACACAGTTTGTTTTTAAAGGTGTTATATGGAGTGCCTGCCTTGCAGGTTCCTGTTTAACACTTTTGAACCAGTCAGTATAATTAAAAATCACTGTGATATTAACGGAAATAATTATTTTGCATGGTTATAATGAAGTCGACTGAAAGCATTGATGAAGTCTGATGATTAATTTAGGTCAGAGACTTGAAGCTAACATATTAGGGTTCAGAATGTTGAGACAATGGATAATATTGCTTTTGACTCAGTAATTAGGCATCTAAGCTAGCCCTTAGAAAATCACAAAAACATTCTCCATCCCACTGTTGGTCACTTAAACAAGACACTTACATTCAGCTGAACAATGTTCCCTGTCTCAATTCCCTATGCCGCATTAGATATCTTTATTACTAAATACGATGTAAACTGCGAGGCCGAATCGTATTCTTTGTCATTAATAAGCAAGTTTTCATTTACATTTGAAAAAACGTGTTCGTTCCTGATGACTAATGACACTTCCAAGGTTTTTAATTTCATACATTCAAGTGTGCAATTTGGGATGCTGGCCAAGCTTTGAGAGAAAATAACTGTAGGCTTAAATGAAAGACTATAATCACTTTAAACCTACCTGCCTGCCTGCCAGTTAGCAAGGTGAACTTTACAAACTGGCTCTGATGGTACAGAGCTGTCAGTTTGAAACTTCACTGCAAACCACTCAGGACTTTATTTCATTTCAGACAATTACTACAGTTATAAGCTAAATACAGTTTTTAGTTTAGTAGCAGAAAAATATTCTCTAAAATACATATATACTATATTAGTACATATTATATATCACATATACAACATATATACTTTCATTCAACATGGGTTTGGGTCTGAACGGCTAATTTTACCAAAAAACCCCCCCAAAAAAAAGACAGATTTACTAGATGCTTGCATTCAATTAAAGTTTCATCTGACATGAAATAAAACTTTCAGCAACTTTTTGTCACATCTTGGCTAGACTGCCTGGTGTGGTATGAGCTTTTCGTTATATATCTCCCCTGGTCAACAACGTACTGGAAGTAATTTAATTTCTGGCAAGTGTGAAGTCCCGTTTAGTAACATATGTCCACATTTGCTCCCAGCCATTAAGATACTCCCCTTCAGTGAGCTTAAGGAGCCATAAAGAAGCTTGTGAGGCTTAATACTGTTTTGTGTTAAAATGCATGATATTTTAACTAAGCTAGCAAAGATATGATGATGACTGTGTACATGTGAAGTGAGGAGATTGTGTTGAATACATCTTTGAAAAATGATTAATGGTCATCTTTACCAACATTGAGAGAATACAGAGGACTCTGGACAATGCTCTCAAAATGTCCATAGCTCATAAAATCCATGACCATCGATCTTTCTATACTTTATCAGAAGTACACATCAGCCTTTTGTGACACCAGATCACTGTAACACTGTCAAGGTGAAAAAGAACACTGAACATGGATCATCCAAACTACCCTATGTTATAAGTTTTCTCTGTCCAGAGACAGAAGAAAACGCCCCCCCCCCTTTAATTTCAGTATACAAGCTTATTTCCCAGAGTACACTGCGCCAGGTTGGACTCCCCTACAAGGGTTTGTGTTTACACTGAGCTTGGATCAGTGACCCGATTCTTACTTATTAAATGCGGCGAGCACAGAGGCCTTTGTCCTTCTGTGTGCTTTACGGCTAGAGACCGGCCTCGCTAGAAACAAAGTGACTCTATGAATAAGTAATATATAGGCGCCAGAGTGCCAACTTCCCTTTTAATTAAATTAGATCCCACTAAAAATGCCAGTGAAGAGGGAGTGGAAAAAAGTGGCTTCTCTTGTTAACTTAGACTTTTAAAATGAGGTATGATCGCACCCAACATACAGGATAAACGACCGCTGCTTAAATAAAAGGAACGACTTTTACACTGGCGCCATCACTTTTTAAAGTCATGCAGAGAGGAAACTCGCAGGAAACTCATTTAGCCATTAGACACAGGAGGCTGGACATGCATATTGTCCTCCAAGCCTTTTTTCACCTTTTAAGACACACTGTGCATTCATCAACCAAATAAAATGGCCATTGAACGAGAGAATAAAAGCGAAACAACAAAAAAAGATAAATCTGTCTGTGACAGGAGGATAAAAAGAAGTGTGGAGTAGTGTTAAGTGTGATTCATGTATGCCAGTGTGGTTCGCTCTGGGCGTCCGATCGCTATGGTTAGAGTCGGTTAGGTCACATGGGTCGAGGCGTGAAGACGGTGGTACGGGAGGCCACACAGATATTTACACTCTCATTGTCTGTTATTTCCCATTGGCCTCAGCAAATATGTGCAATGTCAACATACTTACTGTAACTGCTCATAATGCAACTACATTTTATACTTGAGGTATCTGATTTCAGTTTAAATAAAGAAAGCACTGAAGGACAAAGGAGACTCATTTTTTCCAGATTTTCAATGTGTATGTATTAGAGTACGCCTGTACGAATGACACAGCACACCATGGGACATCCATAGTCCTTCGCAGTACATTGTTTCCTGACATATGGAATCCAGCTCAAATGCAGAGATAAGCCTGGACTCATGCTGCTCTCTGACCTTTTTACTCACCCAGCTGGCACTGTCACCCTGTCATTATGATCCCAATTACCCAGCTGGAGTTTCCTCACTCAGGGTGACTTCAGTGTGCCATGCAGAAGCCACTGGGGGAGTGGAGTGGAGGTGAGCATTAAAAAGCAAATCCCTGTCTTGGTTAATCCCTGTAGATAAATGTGCAACATCTGATGTCCAACTTAAATGGAGAATAATAAATAAATCCACAACGTGGACAAAAAAATTAAGATTCATAATAGGCTATGAAATCCAGAGTACAGGACAATTGTGTAGCCGAAACCTATTTGTGTAGCTGCTTTAAACACACTGGCATCTGAATATAAGGTCCATTATGCTTGTAAAGGCAGAAGATTATGATTAGACCAGTAAAGTCTAAACTAATTAAAGTATGTATTTTTCAATAAATCTTACAAATCAAAATTACATTTGATTCACACAAGCAAAAATAATGTTCAAATATTGCCTTAAGGGTAGAGTTCATAAGGTTACATCAAATCTATATTCACAGCTGAGCCACACTCACAAGCATTAATAAAAGCCTAATTCCAACAGATATAAAGCTGACAAAAATATTGCTCTGATAGCAGATAAAAGATATTTTTGCCCATATAATTGAGTTGTGACATTTTCCATGTGGATATACATTAAAATGTCACAACCACTGATGTTCCCATCTACAGTCACATAATAGTTTACTCATGTTATTAGTTACGCCTTCCATTAAGTTTCACTCAGACAGTTGTATCAGGTACGCCAATAATATGGATGCACATTTATATAAACCATTACTGACTACAGTCCATATGCCACTATGCATAATTTATTACACCTATTCCACCCTTTAGCTGGTATATATTAGATAGATAGATAGATAGATAGATAGATAGATAGATAGATAGATAGATAGATAGATAGATAGATAGATAGACAGATAGACAGATAGACAGATAGACAGATAGATAGATAGATAGAGGTACATATACATATACGGCTACATATGGTTTAATACACAGCAATTAATGACAACTGTTTTTATCCTAATGATACATTTGGCTGATCCTTTCATCCAGAACAAAGAGAGAATACAACTAAGCAAATGAAGACAACAGTGGCAGCATGAAAGTGCTGGGATTTGAACTCTCAACCTTCTGATGAGTAGCCCAAAGCCGTAACTGGTGAGTATTTCCTGCCCACATTCTTTTTTGTAGGGCAGATGTTTGAGAAGCATGGACATCTGTCTCATAAAGCTTCAGCAGACAGACAGATATGTGACAAGTTCAGCGCATCAAAGCACTGACCAGAAGTTTATGAATTCTCCTTGGATTTTTCCTCTTACTGTAGAAGGGAATGCAAGTACGTACACGTGCGTGCACACACACACACACACACACACACACACACACACACACACACACACACACACACACACACACACACACACGCAAATCCCATTAGATGGCCTTTGCTCTAAAGAAAGCTGAACAGGTGCTAATCAAGTATGCGTGTATGTATTTCTGAGATCAGGACATGGGTGAATGTTGTGACAGCTGAGGCAGTTCATTTTATTCATATAATGTGCTAATCCTCCATGCACTGCCTTGGAAATACCAACTCTGAGAGACCCAAACCCGTCTGTCATTGCCTTCTTAAAAACTCCCTAAGTGTGTGTGTGTGTGTGTGTGTGTGTGTGTGTGTATGAGAGAGAGAGAAAAAGCACTCTTACAGTTCATGCCCTTCTGGTCAACGCCCCTGAAACCTATGTGGTGGTTTGCTAGCAGTCCTTCTCCTGTTAACGTTATGTATCCTGTTAGCATGCTAGCACAGCAGCATAGCATCACACACAGAATGTAGAAAACCTCACGTACCAGTAGCATAAATGTGTCAGAAATGTGTCAAATCTCAATAATCAGAAGCTGTAATCATACTTGCACATTTGTAAAGATGCATTTATTCTCTTGTGAAGGAGGATTTAATGCATTTAACCAATCTCAAGATAGGAAACAAATGACTTATAAAGGACAGCTGCTGAGATTAAGTGCTTTATGCAACAGCCTTTAAAAAGTGTTTATTTCCCAGAAGAAAAAACATGTGATTATGAGTTTAGTCAAAATATACGTGGTTTATAATCACTAAAAATATGTCACTAAATATTTCTGAGTTAACAAACCCTACTGCTATTTTTTTTCAGCTGAAAACATGAACTTTTTTAGTAACCTGCTACACACATGATCCGATGTGCAATTTGCAATTGGGGCGTGCGGTTTTAATACACATATAAATGATAATGATAATCTATTCAGAAATACAAAAAAATGTAAAATGCCATGGCAATGAGGAACATACAGAAGTTGAATGCAGCATAGAAAGTGTTTATATAAGGCTAATGCTAGTATAAAAGGGAGTCACATATGCTAAGTGAAATTAAAGAGGAACAGAGGCTGTCTGCACAAATGTGGTGTACAGTATCAATAAAGACAGTATCAGGTCATCATAAAGAGTAGAGTTGCATGAAGTCGACTCTCCCTGGAATTTTAGTCTGCACTTATACTCCATAGTCTCGACTAATGCACATAATTAGTTCAGCTTACTTTTTTGTTCAATTTAATTAGTTGCTGCTTTTCAATAAACAAGGGACATTGTAGCCAAGAATACTGAAGGTTTATAATTGTCTTTTCTGGTAACTAATAAAAGTAACATTTGTACACTGCTGATATATATATACTACTTCATGAAGTCTCGTGGTTTTATAAATTTTCACAACGTGGTTTAATCAGTGTATCAGTAGTGCTTGGTATAAGTTTCATCCTGCTCATCTAAAGCAAACAGCAGGGTGCACCAAAATATCCCCATTCCCCACCATCCACAGACAAAAATGCCGTTCTTCACAAATACAGAAACCATCTTCAAGTACGTATTCACAACATTAGAGGAAAACTTATATAACACCCTCTTTCACCCAGTAAACTGAAGGCACGAAGCTCTCAGTGACAGTAGGGGACCGCTATAGACATGATGATTATTAAGCCTCTCGCCAGATCCTACATTACCTCTTATCTCGCACAGTTTATTGCTTTCCACCTAATGTCAGGCGGCACTGAGTGGAGGGGTGCAGCACATCTCGTTCCTCTAAAGATTTGGTGCCTCTTATGGCTTGAATGCTGCTTGGGGCTGTTGTGGGGAAATCGGTTTATGGGACTGTATTATATTGTGATGCATTACCTTGGGGCACAATGTGAGAAATGATGCAGAGAAATATCATATCTATGTGCAAAAATAGTAATCTCTGTCATCGGCCTGGGTTGGAGGTAACAAAGTTTCATGCTCAAAAAGAAAACAGATGAAGAAAACGAAATTTTCCAATTTAGGAAAGTATTAGAGCTGGATAGTAACAGAATACTATAAGTCTGGAGAGAGAGAGAGAGAGAGAGAGAGAGAGAGAGAGAGCGAGAGAGAGAGAGAGAAAGAAAGAAATACTTTCTCTCACAATTCCACTCATTTAGTGTAATGTTTGGTCTTGTGAACTTATACGTCTATTGCCAATAGTGCACTGTTTCAACTGGGTGACACTGCAATCAGTCATGTCCCTTTCTAATTTTGCGCTCTTGGTTTCCATAAATGGATAAAAAGCAACGATTGCAATTTTTTAAAGACTTTAAGCAAAAAGAACAAAACAGCAATAATAATAATAATAAGAACAGCCCGTGCATAGTCATGCAGTAAAGGACAAGGAGAGTGGATTTAAAAAGATTAGCGAGGCTGAGGTAAAATTAAGCTCTGCCAGTCGTCTGGTTTTTGAAAGGTGCAAACACGTTTGATTGGAGTGTGGTGAGGGATTTGTGCACAGTAGGCCTCTTTGGGTTTGTAAAATCTCCTGTGCGGAGGGACAAAGCCTCAGGTGGAGGGGTGGGATGGGAACGCTCGCTGGTACAGCGAATTCAATCTCAGCTTACTTCCTTTTCACACTCGGTCCTCATTAGATTGCCATTGTTAAGACCCAATTTCACAGGAGGAGAAATCGGACCAGATCTTAAATCTTTCTTTCAGTCAGCTAAATCAAATGCACCTTCAGTTGTGTTAAGCAGCTTTACATATATAACAATTTAGCTTTTGTTACTGCTTCATCCTGGTCAGGATTGTGGTATATCCAGAACCTGTCCATTGCAGGCCACCACACACACACACACACACACACACACACACACACACACACACACACACACACACACACACACACACACAAACACACCTGAAGGCAATAAATCTATCTTTTTAGATTTTAGAAAGGGAGAACCCAAGGAACCTACACAGACACTGGGTGAACATGAAACTCCTCAGAAGCAATAACCAGAGCTCAGTATTGAATCAGTGACCCTGGAGCTCTGAAGTGTCAACTCTCCCCACTGCACTAACATGCCATCAATAATATAAGGCCATGAGATCGTTGTCTAGAATATATACGTGAAGTATGTAACAGAATAGTATGTGGAGAACTCTGAATGGAGTTTAAAGTCAAGCAAAGTGTTTCATGTACAGTAGAGAGTTGAATGATGAAATACTTGAATAAAATCAGAAATGAGCCACATGAGATGTTTTGTCTTTAGTTGTACACACAGGAGACAAAACACACATTCCCTCCTTGTCAAAACACTGCCTCAATACAAACACACATGCTCCCCTGGTTCTTTTGCAGAGCTTCGCGTGTATTCTTTATCCACATCACACAAGATAGGAGTCGATCCTTTGTCCTTTGAGAAACACTCAGTCTCAGAGAGGAAGATGGAGCTTAAAACACTAATCCACTGTATTCACACAAATAGAAAGAAAGAGCAGAGGAAAGGAGAGGACATATATTCCCATTAGACAGTGAAGTACAGCATGAAGTACATCTTTAGCATAGATCACTTTATTTATTTTAGATAACTTTCCTCCTTTGTCTATGTCTAGTACTTCCTGCATACTTGGAAATAGTTTGTATGCTGGTTAATATGCAACATGTCCACACATCAAGACAAATGCATTATTTGTGCACAAAACTGAATCTGATTTATACTGTATCTAAATCTAGAGGTAACTATAACCAGATTAAGTACCAGTCCGATCTCCTAATTTTTAGTTCCAGTACATCTTACTTGGAAATGGAAAATCCGGAAGACAATTTTGTAGCTGCACATAGAGTGTGTCTCTAGTTTCGTCCTGAGCTCAAGTTACTATTGAAAGATTAAAGCTGGCGTAATTTCTTCATGTCTCTGTGGATTTCATCTCTAAATTCCATCTTCCATAAACATGCCTTTAAGTGCGCTAGTGTAAAACGGTGCTATTGTGTATTGCTTGGTCCACAGCACGTACACATTCCTGCCTCACTTACAATTTCCCTGAAACAGGCTCTGGATTCAACGTAAGCCTGATTAGGATAAAGATGATGTTTGTTTACCATACCATTCTACACTGCCCTCTACTCATTCTACTAATACATAAAGACTTGCTCTATTTCTGGTCGATAGATGATCAGGAAATACTTTTATTTGGAATGGGAATAAGTTTTTTATGTGAATCTATTTTCATGGAAAAATGTGCTTTAATCCAAATGGAGCACAGGAAAGGGTGGTCCTGAGAAATAAGCTGAGTAGTTCTATAGCGGATACAGCTGAGTAGATAATCCACTTCTCTGCTAGCCCCAGAGGAAACGTGCTCCTGTTACCTGAGTATTTCTACTAGCTTCTATGTCCTTTAACCAACTTAGAACAACTGAATTTTTCTTAAACATGTTAAGAAAATCACAACCCAGGACAATGGACTACTCTTACTCCTACATGCCACTAAAAGCAGGAAGGATCGTTACAACTAGGGCTCTGTGTGGCTGATAAACAGTATAAGTGCTTAGATAACATTTGCCTATAGAGAAACTCTATATCCGTCTAGCAGAAAGGAGGCGAGACAGTTCCTTGTGTAAAGTAATGTCTTAAGGCTTAAGGGCAGACTTGGCAAAGTACACCAACACACGCCCAATGTGCTATGACTCAGTGCATTTTATTTCTCTCTAAATGTCAAAGGACAGAAACAAACAAACCCACACAAACACGGCCTGCTCACACAAAGGTTAAATACATAAAACACAAACAGTGGAGAAAAAAATATCACGTTCCCTTTGGAAACGTAATGAATGAATGATTTGCGCTGATAAAACAGAAAGGGCCGCTGAAAATACATAAATGTAAAGCGTGATTGGTGAAAGCTGCTGGACAAAAGCTCATGTGCATGACAGCTCCGGGAGAAGAAGAAAAAAAGTGCATGCTCCACCTTTTCGTTTCCTTCTCTTTCTCTCTGTCCTGCATGATCGGTCAGGCTGTTTTCCTTAACGCTCCAGCAGCACACTAAACAGAACACTCTATGACAAGTAGCACACCCTCAATAAATCCAACACTAAATGATTTCAGTGTGTGTGGTCAGGAATATGATATATAAGGCGCAAGAGGAAAATGAGAAAATAAACAGACTAATGTTCAGCGTAACCACACAGCAAACCAATACCACTAAACACTGATATCCTTTTAGTGAACTGTAAACACAATAAATCACACATGTTAAAAAGCAATGTCACGTCAACACAAGGACGTTTGGCCGTAACGAATGCCCTTGTGTTCAATCATCTGTCATAATTGCAGCTCCACAGCAAAAAGGGATTCATTGATTGGCGACAGTGCGGAGATCCGGGAGCCTGATTTGTCTAGTGCAGGAGTAGATGAAGTGTTAAAATGCTGCGGTGCACCGTGACTCCTGCGAACGCTGATTAATAATCATCAACACAATAATCACAACTGGAGCAAGAGGAGTGTCTCTTATGAGAGCTGAAAAATCAATCCTGGTAGAGACTAAGAAAATATAATGGCGAGTCCCCCCCTCAATTCTAGATGAGAGGGGGACAGAAACAGAGTCATTACCATTGCTGCTTGATCCTCAAGAAAATTACTTTCCTTTCAAAGACAAGAAAAATATAAAAAAAAAAAGAGAAAAAAACGACCTCTGCTTTTTAGCTACAGCAGTTCAATAATAGCAGGGTCTCTTGACAACAGGTGATAGCCTCACTTTTCAAGACATTGTGCTCTTTTGTCCTGCTTTTTACTCTCTACACCTTTACAAAATGTTCCATTTTTCTATCTTTTTTTACACTTTCCAGGTGGAAAGAAAACCCAAAGCAGCTGTAGGAGATGAAATAAAGCTGAATAAACAGGATTATCCACATCATATGAGACAAACTAAATGCATTCAGACAGACCAGGTTGAGTGAGAGCTATCACCGAGTACAGCCTAACCATAGACAGAGGGGGAGTAAAAAGAGACAGAAAGACAGAGGGAAGGATGACATGGCTGGATGAGGCAACCCATTGGCCTGTGAAAGCCTTCAGTGAGGGATGAGTGGCTAAAAGAGCATTTAACAGGCTTTGAAGAAACTGTCATGACTCCCGGTGATTCAATGGCGAAAGAGATGAAGGGAAGAAGAGAACGTGCTGACGTTCTCTCTCTCTTTCTCTCAGGGACTGCTACATATACCGCATTATGCCTGTCCATAGCTGCACATCAATTTTAATAAATTTTGCAAAAAATATGGTCCATCAAAATAAATAACGGATCTGAATTCTAAAATATGTCTGGTATTGAATTACAATTTGGTACATCAAAGGAAAACTTTATTCCACCCTGAATCACTAAATAAATATGTAAATAAGGCATTAATGGTTGTCTGTTGCACTGACCTCACATGGGGACACTGCTAACAAAACGACACCGTTTAATAATTCATAGAGTGATAACGTTCAGGTTTCAACTTTGGCTTGAGATGTTTAAGATCATAGTCATGAGTTGCAGCAAAGATTCGAAGAAAAAAAAAAAAACTACAACATAGGCTTTGCTCAACTGCTCAACAGTAACAGATTTGCAGTGCTATTGCTCGACCCCAACCTTCTATTTGTCAATACTCTTTATAGACTGAAGTTTGTTGACACCTGACCATAAAATTCATACTGTATGTGTAATTTGAACATCCCATTGCACAGTTAGTTATTTGCTCTTATAACTTTCACTCTTCTCGGAAGATACCACTAGATTTTGGAGTGTGTTTGTGAAGAATTGCGTTCATCAGCCACAAGGGTGTTAGTAAAGTCAGGTACTGATGAAGGTGGTGTGAGGAGGTCTGGGGTGCAGTCAGTGTTCCAATTTATCCCAAAGGTGTTCAGTAGGGTTGAGATCAGAGCTCTATAGCAGGCTACTCAAGATCTTATTCTCCAGCCCATGTAAACCATATCTTCATGGAACTGGTTTTGTGCATGTGGCAATAGTGTCACAAGTTTGGGTCAAGTGAAGGAAAAATATAATGCCAGAGCATCCACAGACTTCCTATAGAATAGTGTGCTTTTAAATTAGTGGTAATAATCTGTGGAAGAACCACATGTGACTGGAAAATTCAGGTGTCCCAATAGTTTTGTCCATATAGTATATGTAAATCACTGAACATCAAGTTTAAGATGTTTGTGTGTGCGGGTGCATGTGTGTGTGCGTGTAGTGCAAGAAAATCCGTGCAAGCTCCACATCTGAGGACATAATGTCTCAGTGTCATCTCAACCTCTCCATAAAAGACAGTGATTATTTCTGATTTGCAATTATTCACAGCCTCTCAGTGAACACACTTAAACGCCATTTATTCTCTTCCCTGCAGCTCTGTATTTCTCACCATTATAATTTCAATCTTTGACAATCACAGCTATTTTAGCAAATGAAAAAAAATAATAAAATAAAGGTAACTGCAAAATTCAGTACAAGAATGTGTCTGTTGCAGAATGACTTCACTGAACGTCTTACTGTCCATAAGAAAGAAAAAAACCCACACACAAACAAACGTTCTGACCTTCTTTTTGCCCTCTTGTCTGTCCAATTAACTGGGAGTGCTGTGTTCAAATGGTGCACTCGACCAGCTAAAGGCAGTGTCCACTTTCAAGACACTCAGGAAGTAACAAAATAAATGGTGAGCTATTCAAAGCAATTAAGGCCGGTGTAAAGACCCCAGACAAGAAGGTGGGAGTCGGAGTCAGAGCAGCCCTGACAAACAACTTATTATCTAATAGACAATTCTCTACTCTGACACACTCAAAGAATTTAGTTGTAGCTTTATAGGGACTGTGAGTGTTTGAGTGTGTGACACACACACACACACACACGCACGCACACACACACACACACACGCTGCATTAAATCTTAGATCTTTAATTTAAGTCTAATTTGGGTTTAGTCCAAAAAAGGACAAAAAGCATTAAACATATTGAGGTGTAGAAATTAAATGGAAAAAAAAAAAATTAGTAAATGTAATAGGTTCACTGAGGTTGAGACGTCGTTGCGCTGCTGGACATGATTTGGGGTCAGATCAGATCTGACCTCACGAGTGTTAAAGCCTGTGGCTGTCTTCTTCACTGTGGAGGTGTGTGTGTTTGTGAGGCTAGCACACTTCTACCTGCACACTTCTCTGCTTCCCGTATGTCTCTGTACAGTATGCATGCCTAAGCAAATTCACAAGTAGATCTCCTCCTGTAAACTTCTCTGCTGTGTGTGTGTGTGTGTGTACTTAGGCAGGTGCGTTTTCTATCGAACAGGCTGCCGGCGTGCAGTGAGGCATCACATCAGGGCATCGTCTCCCTCTGTGCTCGGCAGAGACTGGTGCACGCACGTACACGCACACACTGAGGCCTACTGCTGATCCCAAAGCCGCGGGTGGCCTCTTCAGCTAACTACACCCAGCACCCGCTGTATTTACTCACTTTTTACACATGGGACGAGCACTCAAAAAAAGAAAGACACACCACCCTGCTGTGCAACTGCTCCAGTCCAGCAGGTCTGGCTACGAAAGCTTTCCAGATTAGAGAAATGATTGCTACAGAAACAGCACTTCCTGCAGTCATTAGTGTCATTTAGAGCTATGCAGGCATGACAAAGACCAGAACCATGGCGATCCTTGAACCAGGGAACGGGGTGTGACCCGAAGGTTTAGCCAAACCAGATCTAAAGACCAGACTGCAGGACTTATATGGGATCGTTTGACCAAGCAAACCAAACCTTAGCTTAAAGTACCAATATAAACTCACCACTACAGACCCCTAATAATGTAGTTTGCCACGTAGTATGAGCAATGAGGCACTTTACTACGTCCTTGCAATAAGACATGTACGTTTATTTATAAAGGGTTTCATCTGTTCAATGAAAACATGTGAAAGGCTAAAAAGCTAATCACTAAACTACAATGCTGAAAACTGATTAGAATAATTGAGGCAGATTATTTTTTTCTCTACACTACACACCTCAAAGCCACATGGGGAAAGGGAAAAAGTGTCAGAAGCATCTAACACTTTCCACGGTAATTCCCAAACCTGGAAAAAAAAAAAAGTTATTAAAGTGATTTGACTGTAGGAAGGTTTTAAGACAGTTTCTACCTTGGGGAAAGGTTAGATGGAACTGGCGCTTTTTATGATATGACTCCAAAGCCTGGCACAGAAAATGTGCAATATGCCCCAGTAAACTGGAAGGTAGGTGGGGATGGTGTGGGGGGGTGTTTCCAAGATAGGGGGCTTAGCCTTATCTGCCCTCTGCCACTGCACTACGCTGGAGTAATCAAGGCTGCAGGCTCCCTCAAGGCCTGGCTGCTCTTATTGTATCCGCTCAGAGCTGGCCACACGACACACCACCACCACCACCACACCATACCACACCCAAGCCAGATCAATAGACATGTCAATAGTGAGACAACTAATCTAATTCCAACCATCTCTCACTCCCTCCCTCCCTCTCTCAAACACACACACCTCAAAAAATTTAATCCTGCAGCCATTTCCCTTACTCAAGGCTGTCAGGTAAAGAACTTTACCACTTTTGCATGCATATACTAAGCATTGCAGAGCCATAAATATTATTTACAATTTTTTTGCTATATATTGACACAAAAGAAGGAAATCCTCACAATGGCATGTATCCAGATAGAGCGTAAAATGAAAACAATTGGGGAAAAATAGCATCTGTTTAAAGTTTACACAGAGGGAAATGGTGGGGTGGTGGGGTTGAAATGGCTGTGTGTGAAATCGGCCAATGTTCTACAGATTAAGGGCTTTAATTGTACTTAATTGTGTTATTACAGCTTTTGACATGTCGCTTGAAAATGTGGCTGCAATTAAATGTGTTACCAAAGAAAAAGTGTGAGCAGATGGATATTTAAACAGGTGAAAGCACTCAGTCTGGCAATATCGGCTAGATTTATACAGACAAAACAATTCAACTACATCATCAAAACAAGATTATAAAACATACATGGATTAAAATCACCCATCTGAGGAGTTTGTATATAGTAGACTCGAATAATAAAAGAAAAGGAACAAATCGATAATGATTATTCACTGTAATAGCAAGCAGAAAGGGTAAAAACTAATCTCCCACACATATATTTTGTACTATTAAAGTTATTAAAAGTCGAATGTGTTTAAAAAAAAAATAACTTTCTACAAAAACTTTAACTTTGTTCAACACTTTTTCAGAAAACTTTTCAAGAAAATGATAAAAATGTTGGCAGCCATTATTCTACTGAGGATTAATTTTGTTTTACATGTTATTTTCTCTATTTTTAAGCTCGGAAAGCTGTCATTTTTGCCTAATAAAATAATTCCTGTTGTCTGGTAAAATTATAAAAAAGAAATAAAACAATAAGACAGAGGACTAACCTTTGGCTTCGGAATAAATGAATCGATCGTATCTACAGCGGCAGCAAGTCCTGGTTTGGCTATTTAAATGCAAACTCTTGTATGTGTTCTGCAGTGCAAACAATAGAGTTTATAGTTATATGAAATGGAAGTCAAAAAATTTAAACAGTGAACACTGATTATAACTGTAAGTAAATGTTTACTGACAGACAACAGAAATTTGAAAGCTGTCAGAATCCAATTAGCTTAATCCTGAAGCTGAAGCCTTTCACTCGCGAGGTGAAATTGAAGAAATAAACACATTTAGATAAGCCTTTCGTACAGGCAATGGCGAGAAATACACAATAGTTTTTGAAAATGGAATACTTTCATTTAAATCTTTAACACAAAATCAAAACAATGTCTTTAAATTAGCATTAGCTTTTTAACCCCCCCACCCCACCTTCCCTTTCCCCCGGTTATGAGTGAATGTGCAAGGCTGTGGATGGTGTGTGTGGTCACAAAATGAGGAATCTGCCATCAGAAATAAATGGCTTAACATCTCAACTAAAGTTTTTTTTTTTTTTTTTTCTCTCCACACATTTTCAAGTGTTCAAGAAAATGATTGATTTTAGAAATCCCAAGAAGTCATACATTTCAACTAGTGCCATCAAAAGCCACTTCAATGTGTCATGTTCGATGTATATTGAAAAGTAAAAAAAAAAAAAAAACTTTCCATTTGACCGTAATGTTTCATCTCATCTACTGTATCATGTAAATCACTTTCTTGCTGAACTCCAGGATGTACAGTATATTAGACATATTCAGAAAATTTGGTTTGGGTTTCTTTTGATGTTTTTTTAAATTCAATTAAGTATAAATTGTGTAGGGCTTCACTGTCCTCCCTGAAGGCTATACAGCTGCACAAACGTGTCTGTTTCCGTGAGATCAGCGCTGATTTATTGAGCAGGGTAACTGACACTGCTCACCTCCATTTATTAGCTCTGTGACCATCAATCCACACCTTCCTAGAGCCACGTGTCCCAGCTGGTCACACGCGTATACACACAGTTGTACTGAGGCAGAAATGAAATAAACCACAGGTGGCGGTTTAATAACGTAGGACACGCTGCAGTCAGACCGCAGAGCGATTCGAAACTAAATCAAAGCATTTGGACATGAATAACTTGATAGCAGATGAAATTAACGGTCAGTGAACTAAAATACTCACGAAACAAAACACCGCCATCACATCAGGATAGAAAGCGAGAGAAATGTACCACATTAAACAAACTACTAATTTAGCCATGACAATAAGACCATAGAATCTCAATATAGTAATAAACACACATTGCTACATTATATATATATTACATACAATCTTTGTAAGCTATTTTATGAGTTGCTCAGTAGCTCCTTTATAACCATAATGACTGTAGAAGTCTGTAGAAAGAACATTACTTATAATCTTATACTCCAGTGCTCATGTTAGTTCTCACACTCCAGTGCTCTGTATTGTTTAAAGACTACAATCACACTATTGATGTCACCCTAATGAGGATGGGTTCCCCTTTTGAGTCAGGTTCCTCTCAAGGTTTCTTCCTCATAACATCTAAGGGAGTTTTTCTTGCCACAGTCACCACGGCTGCTCATCAGGGATAAATACACATCATTCACCTTAACTGTTGATTTCTGTAAAGCTGCTTTGAGACAATGTCTGTTGTGAAAAGCGCTATGGAAATAAACTTTTATAGAACTTTAAACCTTTTTTTTAGCTTTTAATCGTAATGGATGTTAAGTTACAAATAAAACGATTTAGTGCGTTTTCTGACTGATATTTGGTTGTGATGCACTTTGTTTTTTATTAGTACTTTTATTGTAAAATACTTTGTTAAAAGCTCACTATAAAGGGGGCTATATAAATAAACTTTTGATTTGATATGAAGGTTAGTTTAAATAACCAACACTGGATAGATGATTTCATTAACATTTATTGAATATTCAAAAAGTTTATTATAGAATTATAATATTGATAATCAATCTCAGTTGTTTCAGGTGCACTTCTGTGATACACACTACACATAATGTACCACATAACTTTCTCCAGGTTTTAGCATGAGTTTTTCTATTTAGTTATTCTATTTCTATGTTTCTACATATTTAAAGTTTTTTAAAGGTATAAGTACAAATTTTACTGTTTAAAACTATTACATTTTCTCTGTTCTACATTTCCTAAAACTTCCTAAAATGTTTCATAAAATTACTGCAATGTTGTTTTATGTTCAATCTGTTATACATGTAAAACCTTTTTTACAAATACAGGAATTTAAATGATGCATTAAAATTGTTTACAAATGTAAATAAATATCATAAAAATAGTGCTTTATTCCCAAAGCTTCAAACAGTGCCACACTGCTGTATTGGGCATGTAGTGCACTAGTTAGCTTCTGCAATGCCACCAATGTTAAGTCAAGTGGCTATTAATGATTCCAGCCATATACAGTACAGTACCCAGTGAAACCAAACCATGCTCCACCAGGACCAAGGTGAACAAAGAGAACTAGAACACCACATAAAGTGCATTTGTGGAAAGGAAATGAACAGACAGTGCAACACAATGAGAAACAGTGGCAGCACAGCACGTTGGTGCAAATATATTGTCCATATACTGATTGTACTAAAGTTTTCAATGAAGGTGTTCGTATGGAGTGACAAAAAGGCTTTTTGGTATGCTGCTATTGTGTCTTCACTGCTACAAGAAAAAAATTGTATTCCTTCATGAAGCCATGTTAAAATTTTTTGCCATTGATACTCTATTTATAATAGACTAATACCAGTATAACATTGTTGTGAGCAAACCCGTAACAGAAATCTGAAATGGTAAAGTGTATAAGTAAGATACACTGGTGAAGATAAAATTATATTCCCGTGATCTACTGACTTCTTCTGCTCCAAAATCTTTTCTCCTTCTACGGTTTATGCAATAGGAGCTCATAGAATATCAAGGTTGCCAATGCACAGTTCATCTGTGGCACAACTGGAAGCTCCTGGGTGTTACAAATGATCATTCATACTGTATAATGTGAACTTTTGCTAAACATTTGCTAAATAAAGTCCCATAATATTTGATAAAACATTTTATATTCAACATGTGCAGACACAAGAGAAAACTACACTGTGAAACTGAGCTGCACATCCTCATGTACAAGTGTGTGTCTAGAACTTTGTTTCACAAAAACTTTGTTTCTGCACACTATAAAGCACCCAGGTGCATTGTGGGAGCTGTTGTCAGCATCACTGTTCTATGCATAATCATATGATGAGCAGCAGTGTTGGCTCAACCCATTCGGTTTCCGTCAGAAAAAAAAAACTAAACAAAAAACAAGTACTCCAACCGGAGCTCACCTCATTAATCTGCTCAGTGCGAGCATCCTCCTGCACGCTCTCAGATCAAACCACGGTGTCAAGGCATGCAGGAGTGAAAAACAGAGAGGAAAAGAGAAAGTCTGAGACAGCGCAGGCTTGATGAAAGCAGCTCGGAGCAGAAGACGCATCGGGGGCGGCATAGCTACTGACGGCACATACCAGATCAACAGCTGGATCCTCAGATGCTCATGAATACAAACTCAACAGCAAGGAAACAACATGTTGGAATGCAGAGAGGGGATGATGCATATTTATGATCGGGACCTTGTTAGAGTTTGGTTTGCATCGGCTGAAAAAGTTAGCGGTGAAAACGCATTCAAGGGGAAAACATCACCCGTGCTGCAAACATGAAGGAGTCTACTGGCCTGTTTTTGTGTAACAGCTTTTCATAAAAAAACAGCAGATCTGTCAGTAGATCGACATCAGAGCAGAGCAGTTCTCAGCACAGCATTGAGGAAAGTAAACAAACTGCTCTTTTTGCTGGAGCAGCAAAAGCACTGCTCTGTCCTAGGGAGATGTATTGGCAGCTGACTGATGAGCAAATTGTGTCTTCAATCCGGTGTGTAATTTGGTCAGCTGGTTTGTGAAGAACATGAAAAAAAAAATGCATACAGACTTCCACAAGACCATAACAACATAGGTTATAAATATAATCAAAGCACAAACACACAACAAGGATAAAAACATGGGAGGAAAAAACATTAACCTGCATCAAAGTGGACAGCCTTTGTAATTTTATATTCCCACATGTTAGGAATGTTATTTTAGTGATGTGGTCACTTTGGAGTATAAAATCAGGCTATGTTGTTCCCACACTGGCCACACAGAACTGCCTTTGTGCTGCTGCTTTAGTATAGGCCAAGAAGAGCCAGCAGGCATCAAAAGCCCACCATGACCCTGATCATCGCTCGCCACCAATAAACGAACGTCCTACAAGGCACAAAGCCAGTCTTTCAGTGGCTCAGCCCAGTGCAGTGTAGGCTCATGATGCTATATTCAGGGTACATTTCAGAGAAGCAAAAACCATGTTGGCCGGAAAACGCCATCATAAGATGACCAATGTCATTTAATAAGTGCACCAGGAGTCAAATTAAGATGAAAGCTAATAGACGGTTTTGTAAAAACTTCATAGTGTGTGTGTGCGTGTTTGAATAAGAAGAAAAACACGAGTGTGATCCTGAGTTATTCATGAGAGTGCACTCCTTCTTTATTCATGCTGATGATCCTGGGAATCCTGCAACATGCTTTTGGATACAAACGAAAACAAGCTGAGAATCAAAAATTCATGGAACGAGTTCAAGTAAAATTTCCAAGCGAAGCCGGATGTAATATCCCTGATCTTATCGCAGAGAGTTTGATTTAGTTCTGTGTCGTGCACTAAAACAGTGCATATCATATCTCCCACCTGCCTGCTGCAGTCAGATGAAAACTGTGAGACAAACCCC